>NC_134888.1:17144348-17146848 GCF_041734735.1 Babylonia areolata | reverse complement strand
ACTCACTGCTTTATTTGAACTGATAATACATGGACAGTGGAACAGTCAATAGTCACCGATACTAAAAAAAACAACAAACAAACATAAAGGACAGTATCAGTACCAGTATCAGAAACTCAAGGAGGCGTCACTGCCTTCGGACAAATCCATACACGCTTCACCACATCCGCCAAGCAGATGCCTGACCAGCGGCGTAACCCAACGCGCTTAGTCAGGCCCTGAGGGGGAAAAAAAAGAAGAAAAGAAAAGAAAATATAAATGAATTGAAAAAAAAGAAGAAAAAAAGTATAACAAGAGCAGCGCAGAGGCTTGAGTCAGGGACTGATGACGGGCTGAGCACTGAAGTTTGACGGGGTCCGTCTCTGTCAGTACATAGAGAAGCTGCCCTGTGGTAACGCACTTGACTAGGAGTTCATGGGTTCGAGTCCCACCCTATATTTCAGACCCTCTGCACCCTCTCCACTAAACCTTCAATGGTGGTCTGGGTGCCAGTTTTTTTTTTCGATTGAGACGATACCTGAGGTGCCATGTGCATCATGCACCACGCACGCAAAAAAAAAAAAAGAACCAGCGAAAGGACAGAAAACAGTCACTGATAAACAAGGACAGTGAAACAGTCCTCAATTTTTTTATCATGCGTGACTGAATGCGAACACGAGCACCTAGTGATCATTTATAGATACAGAACGGGAAAACACAGGTACCCAGCAAAATTGATTAATCAGTCAAATCACGTTAATGTCTTCAAAAAAAAACAACAACAAAAAATTTAAAAAAAGAAAGAAAGAAAGGAAAATTGATTTGGGGACGACAAAACAGCACGAGACAGTACAATAATACAACAGTTATTTGTATAAGTATAGTACATTGAAAAAGCACAATATATATATATACATGATACATAAGACCCGCCCGCACAAAAATATCAGTTCTTTCGCGTTCTCATCATTATCATCCATTATGCCCATCGCTCCTGGTGGAGCATAGGCCATCGACGACCCCTCGCCATCGCACTACACTCTGTTCTGGGCTGTTCTGGCCATTCCAGTCCAGTTGGTCCCTTGCTGCTTCAGCTCTGCCTCGGTATCTCGCCTCCAGCTGTTGCGAGGTCGGCCTCTCTCTTTCGCGTTCTCAATCGCCGCAAACTCTCCAGTCTCCTCCTAGAACCCTACGTCCCATTCCCCTCCCCCCCCCTCTCTTTGCAACCCACCTTACTGGATCCATTTCTCCATCACTGAGCTCTCACCACTCCTACTCTGATTCTATTCACTCACATCATAGTGTTTTAAAAATTCCACATGGATCCACAAAGCGCCCACTTCAGCTCCTGGGAAAAAAAAAAAACAAAGAAAGAGAGAGAGAGAGAGAGAGAGGAAAATGAGCACATCTTTAGCCACGTCAGAAATTCATCTAAATTAGAAGAGCGATGTATGTATTTTTTCTGAACATAGACATGAAAGATGACTCTCTCTCTCTCTCTCTCTCTCTCTGTCTCTCTCTCTCTCTCTCTCTCTCTCTCTATCTATCTATCTATCTGTCACACACACACACACACACACACACACACACACACACACACACAGACAAAAAACAAAAAAAACAAAAAAACAACAAAAAGCAACAAAAAAAAAAAAAAAAAAACACACACACACACACACACACACACACACATTGTGTCGGTTATGATCACACACACACACACACCACACACATACACACACACACATTGTGTCGGTCTTGAAGGAAGCCACCGGTATGAGTTCAGTGTGTGTTTCTGTGTACTTGATTAATACAAAGCGATCAGCTGCACTCAATTGAAAGTGTGTCCCTTTATGGTGACCTCCCCACCCTCACCCCACCCCCAAAACAACCACAACAACAAAAAAGTATATACAAATCTCTCTCTCTATATATAGTATGTATCTACATAATTATATGTCTGTCTCTCTCTTTATATACATACATATATATATATATATATATATATATATATGTATGTATGTATGTATATACCGGTCCTGTTTGCTATTCACTGCTAATCGCTCGTAGCCTCGTTAATTTCCCCTCAGTACTGTGGTTAGTTAATAATCATGAAACATTAACAAAACCCAAGACGATCAAAAATCAACATCAAAATCAAAAAACAAATCAAATCAACCCAATCCATCCGATCTCTCTTTGAAGCGCTGCCAGGTGTCACTGAAGACGCTGACGTGGACCTCCTCAGGGCGCCACCTTGCGGCGATCAGGGGGAAACACGTGTCGTCTGTGCTAAAGCCGTCCCGCCTGTACCCGAACCACCAGTATGGCTGTAACGGCATGGAGCTGCGTGTGGCCATCAATATTGTATGTCTCCTTCACCCAGCCCCCTCCACCCGTCTGTCTGTCTGTCTGTCTACTCTTTATCCGTGTGTGTGTGTGTGTGTGTGTGTGTGTGTGTGTGTGTGTGTGTGTATCCGTGCGTGTGTGTGTACGTATCCTTTATGTGTGTGTGTGTGTG
>NC_134888.1:17044348-17139348 GCF_041734735.1 Babylonia areolata | reverse complement strand
GACAACAGCAACAACAATAATGATCATAACAACAGCAAGGATAATGATGGTGTTGATCATGTTAAAAGTAATGACAACAACAACAACAACAGTAATGATCATAACAACAGCAAGGATAACGATGGTTTTGATCATGTTAAAAGTAATGATAACAGCAACAACAACAACAATAACAATAATAATAATGATTTTTTAAAACAATCATTGATTTTATCCTCCTCCTCACCGTTATTATCATTATTATTACAATTATCATCATCACCATGATCACTATCATCATCATCATCATCGTCATCTTCATCTTCATCGGCATCATCATCATCGTCGTCGTCGTCGTCATCATCATCATTACCATCAACATCATCATCACCATCGTCACCATCACCATCACCACCACCACCACCATCATCATCATCATCATCACCTTCTTCTTCTTCTTCACCACAACCACCACCATCATCTTCATCATCATCACCACAACCACCACCACCACCACCACCACTACCATCACCACCATCATCATCATCATCTCCTTCTTCTTCTTCTTCTTCACCACCACCACCACCACCACCACCATCACCATCATCACCACCACCACCAACACCACCACTACCATCACCATCATCATCACCATCATCTCCTTCTTCTTCTTCTTCTTCTTCTTCACCACCACCACCACCAAAATCATCATCATCAACATCACCACCACCATTACCACCATCATCACCGACAGGAGGTGGACATATCCGTGGCTCCCATGACCCCGAAGCTGGAGCGACTGCCAGTGGTGGACTTCACCAGCCCCATGAACATCCGCTACACGGGCATCGGTGTCCGCATCCCGTCCCGGGGCCACCAGCACATGGCGGCCTTGTTCCGACCCTTCCACTGGCAGGTAGACCGCTGCATATATTTGTATTTGTATTTTACTCTTTTTGTCACAACAGATTTCTGTGGGTGAAATTCGGGCTGCTCTCCACAGGGAGAGCGCTTCGCTACACTGACAGCGCCACCCATTTTGGGGGGTATTTTTTGTGTGCCTGCAAAATTGTATTTGTTTCTCTATCGAAGTAGATTTTTCAACATAATTTTGCCAGGGACAAACCTTTTGTTGCCGTGGAATCTTTTACTTGTGCTAAGTGCATGCTGCACACGGGACCTCGGTTTATCATCTCATCCGAATGACTAGCGTCCAGACCGCCACTCAAGGTCTAGTGGAGGGGAAGAAATTACTGGCGACTGCTGGTGTGATTCGAATCAGTGTGCTCAGATTCTCTCGCTTCCTAGGCGGACGCGTTACCTCTTGACCACCACTCCACTCCAACACAACAGTAAAGAGTGGTAACTCTCTCCATGTACAAGGGACACAATTTCAAGTCAATGCTGCTTACGCAACCAAATCGGCTTGCACACAGATACAAAAGTAAAGGTGCTGTGGAACAAACCCAGACACTTCCTCAAGAAAAAGGAAGCTCCGGGCTTGTTTTTTTCATAGCAGTCATTTGACATGTGCACACAGCAGCAAGGACACACACACACACACACACACACGCATATATATATATATATATATATATATATATATATATATATATATATATATATATATGCGCCAAGTGAGTGCTGCTCATGGATCTCGGTTTATCGTCTCATTCGAATCACTAGACGCTCAGTCAAATTTGGGGAGAAACGTCGAGAGCGGGAATCGAACCCAGGCCCTCACGGACACTGTATTGGCCGATAAGCGTCTTGACCACACTGCCACCTTCCTCCTGAAAACAAATAAACAAACAAACCACAAAAACAACAAACACAACGACACAAACGAAAACAACAACAGCAACCCCTTAAAAACAAAAAACAAACAAACAAAAAAAAACCCACACACACACACACACACACACACACACACAGAGCAAAAACAAACCAAAACAAAACAAACAAATTGACAGTGGATTGTTGAGGCGGCATTGAGGGGAAGGGTCATCAGTCATAAGCTCACCAGTAAAATAAATTACAACAAGCAACCCACCTCCACTCCCTCACCCCCGCCTATCGAGTGGCCACATGACCTCAAACAACGATCGATGTTACTAGTAACACACTCAGTGCTGGGGAAATCCTAATTAATAACAACCGTACATGTGGAGTGATGGCCTAGAGATAACGCGTCCGCCTAGGAAGCGAGAGAATCTGAGCGCGCTGGTTCGAATCACGGCTCAGCCGCCGATATTTTCTCCCCCTCCACTAGACCTTGAGTGGTGGTCTGGACGCTAGTCATTCGGATGAGACGATAAACCGAGGTCCCGTGTGCAGCATGCACTTAGCGCACGTAAAAGAACCCACGGCAACAAAAGGGTTGTTCCTGGCAAAATTCTGTAGAAAAATCCACTGCGATAGGAAAAACAAATAAAACTGCACGCAGAAAAAATACACACACACACACAAAAAAGGGTGGCGCTGTGGTGTAGCGACGCGCTCTCCCTGGGGAGAGCAGCCCGAATTTCACACAGAGAAATCTGTTGTGATAAAAAGAAAAGAAATACAAATACAAATACACAGGTGTACGTGGCCGTGCTGGTGACATTCGCCTTCAGCATGGGTGCTGTCAAAGTGCTGGTCCTGGCGGAAGCCAGACTTGCGCATCACCTGCCGCCGCATCACAAGGTGCCGTCCATCTTCCTCGTCGCGGAGTTTCTCTTCGGCTCCCTCCTGAAGGAGAGTAAGTGAATGAGTCATAATAATAATAATAATGATAATAATAATAATAATAATAATAATACATAATTTTTCTATGGCGCGATACCCAGCACCAATGCTGCTCAAAGCGCCTTACATCATCCAGTTGACTATAAACATGCTATCTGACAATGGAAAACATCAAGTGTGTTCATATGAATGAAAAAGCACACTTCAGAGATGAATCAGATTATAAAAGCTACGAAGTAAATAAGGCTTGGATTAAAACAAAATACATTTCATAGAACACACACACACACACACACACACACACACACACACACACTCACACGCACACGCGCGCGCGCGCACATACACACACACACGCACACACACACAGAGACACGCGCGCACACACACACACACGCGCGCACGCACGCACACACACACACACACACACATATATATATATATATAGATATATATAGATGTCCCTCCATTACAGACACACACACACACACTCACACACAGACACACACAAGCTGACATTAAATATCAACCGCACTAAAAACAAAATTGCATAAGCATTAAGATATTTCTTATCTTCCAACATAGAATACTGTTCGGACACGCGTATACATCGCATCACGTAACAACACACTGTCACGTGCACATTCCCCCCCTAATTGTTTAATAAAAAGAAAAAAAAAGTCTTTCAATTTGGATTTCAAATTTCCTTTCGGGCCTCTCCCGTCAAGATTTCTTACCCCTTTCCTTTTTCTTTTGTTTTCTTGGGTTCTATGCTTGTTTTTTGTGTTGTTTTCTTCTGGTGTGTAATCCGTCCTTCGGGTGTGTGTGGGTGACTCGTTGTTCACGTTGGCCTTATGGGGGAAAACAGCAACACACACACACACACACACACACACACACACACACACACACACACACTCATGTATATATATATATATATATATATATATATATATACAATCAATAATTTTCACACACACACACACACACACACACACACACACACACACACACTTTCACTTACTCGTATGCGTACACAGTAATTCCACCCACCCCCCTCCCCCTCTTCCCACTCGATTTTTTTTCCTTCCCTCGTCTAATATCACTTACAGTGAAAAGACGTTAAACTAAAGAACGCACACACACACACACACACACACATATATATATATATATATGTGTGTGTGTGTGTGTGCGTGTGACTTTTTGTTATTCTCAGGCAATAACTGTACTGATGTCAACATGAAGGTTGTCCAAATCAATTGCTGGAAAGGCTAGGATCAGTGATGTATTGTGTTGAAACAGTTGGACACTTCCGCTGAAAGCATGCAGATGTCCACATGAAATTCATTTTAACTGATTGCTGGAAAGGCTAGGATTGTGTATTGTGTTAAAACAGTTGGAAACACTTAAAGAAAAAAGAAAATAAAATAAAATAAAAGAAGAATAGAAATTCTTATCGCGGTTGGTTCATTATGACAAGAACAAGCTAAGGTACGTATGTGGTGCCGTTATCCTCGAACTGCTATTATCTTTACTCGCAGAGAGAAATAACAACAGATCCCGCTCAACCCCCCAGCCGAGTGACGTAAAGTACTGATGCAATAGTCTTTGTCGTCAGCACTCGTTCAAAAACCATTCCATGGAAGAGACAATTCAGATTCTCATCCGTTTCACTGAGTGACGAGATCTATTCAAGAGAAGATCAGTGTAAAGTACATTCAGGCATTCTGCACGCGGGCAGAAAAGTTCGGATCAGTTCAGGCCCTGAGGGAAAATAAAATAAGTTAAATGAAGGAAAATAAGGTACATAAACAAACAAAATAAGTAAATGGATAATTAATTTAATTAACTGATTTCCCGCCGACCAGTATCAGTATCAGTTTCAGTAGCTCAAGGAGGCGTCACTGCGTTCGGACAAATCCATATACGCTACACCACATCTGCCAAGCAGATGCCTGACCAGCAGCGTAACCCAACGCGCTTAGTTTTTGAGAAGAAGAAGAAAAAAACAACAACAAAAAAACAGAATAAAATAAAAATAATAATAAAATAAAATAACAAAAAAGGGGGAATAAAAAAAAGAAATAAGTAAATAAATGAATAAACAATAGATAAATACATTTTTTTAAAAAAAGAAAAAAAGAACTACTACTAATAATGATAATATTTATGAGGCGCAAAAACTTGATGAAGTCAACTGTAAGCGTAAAAGAAAAAAAAACAAAAACAAAAAAAAAAACCGCCGAGTGACGCGGTACCAGCTGGGCTACGCAGTGCCAGCTGGGGAGTGCTTATTTTCTCTTGGAAGTCTCGACTGAGGTTTTATTTTTCAACTTTGTTATTATTTCGCTCTGTGTCGTCACGTTTATATTAACTTTGATAACAGGAAAGACGTGCCGGTCAGTTCTACATTGATTCCTCATTAATTAGACATACGATTCGTGCAGTTCAACGTGTTTTGTTGTTTTTTTTCGATGATAACGGCAATGTGTCAGCAGTAGAATCTCTCTCTCTCTCTCTCTCTCTCTCTCTCCACACACACACACACACACACACACACACATATATATATACATATATCTACACACACAATTTATTATCATTTAAAAAGAAAAGTTATACAGTGAGCGATTTGATTCGATTGTTCTTTTCAAGGCAACACAAGACGAGTACAAGATTAGGCATTTTTCTTTCCGGAATGCAGTTGTAACAGTTGCATTCTGATTTTTCTGATTTTTTAAAATTTATTTATTTATTTATTTTTTAACAGTGACTACATTACAATTTCTCAATCAGAATACAGTCATTATAATTATGATTCCAATGTCCAGTCGTGCCCAGCAGCCTCATGAGTCACGGCGGAGCTCGCCGACCGTTGGTGGCCGCCTGGTGCACGTTCGGTCTGTTGGTGACGTCATGCTACACGTCAAAGCTGACGTCCATGCTGGTGGACGTGCCCCCTCAGCTTCCGTTCAACTCTCTTCAGGAACTGGTGGCGCTCGGGGAGTACCGCTGGGGTATGATTGGTGGAACGGCTCTGGTCCACAGCTTCCGGGTTAGTATAGGGCAGTGTAGTGTAGTGTAGTGTTGTGTCCCTTTGATATGCTGTTTATTTTGGCAGCGTGCAGTGTATATAGGCTGCGGTATATATATATATATATATATATATATAGAGAGAGAGAGAGAGAGAGAGAGAGAGATAAATGATGTAGTCGGGTGAAGAATGGCAGATTTTATGCGCTTGCACTGCACTTGTAGCGCACGAGGGTTAACTGGTATGTACCCCTGCCAGCGTGCGAGAGAGCGCAAGAACACAGACAAGACTCGCATCCGCCCACCCTACACACACACACACACACACACACACACACAGAGGTCTGGGTGTCTGTGGGAATGTAAATTGTTGCATATATACGTTATGTGTGTGTGTGTGTGTCTGTCTGTTTGTCTGTCAAAGTGTGTGTGCACGCTTGTGTGGATATGCACGCTTGTTTGTGTGTGCACAAGTTCCACGCTGAACATGGTCCAATGTTATTCTTATCTTAATCGTTTGCCTTCTTTGGTATCTTTCGTTTATGTTGTATCTAAGTGTGTTTCACTTGTTTAATTATTTTGATTGTTTATTTCATTTCATTTAAGGGCAATGTTTTATGCATACCAAAGGTCATGACCACCGCATTGAGATTATGCGTACGTCAAACATCTGCTCCCCACCTTTATTTTTCTGAGCATGTGGTGTAGCGCATATGGATTAGTCCGCACATTTTGACACCTTCTTGAAACTGAAACTGACCTCCATTTGAATCCTATTCCCAAACATCACAGCAACAGAAACCGACCTCCCTCGCCCCCCAACTCCCATTTCAATCCTATTCCCAAACAGCACAGCAACAGAAACCAAAACTTCCCTCCCGTGATTAATTTCAATCCTGTTCCCAAACAGCACAGCAACAGAAAGAGAAACTTACCTCCCCTCATTAATTTCAGTCCTATTCCCAAACAGCACAGCAACAGAAACCGAAACTTACCTTCCCTCATTAATTTCAATCCTGTTCCCAAACAGCACAGCAACAGAAAGAGAAACTTACCTCCCCTCATTAATTTCAGTCCTATTCCCAAACAGCACAGCAACAGAAAGAGAAACTTACCTCCCCTCATTAATTTCAGTTCTATTCCCAAACAGCACAGCAACAGAAATCGAAACTTACCTCCCGTCATTAATTTCAATCCTGTTCCCAAACAGCACAGCAACAGAAACCGAAACTTACCTTCCCTCATTAATTTCAGTCCTATTCCCAAACAGTAGGGCAACAGAAACCGAAACTTACCTTCCCTCATTAATTTCAATCTTATTCCCAAACAGCACAGCAACAGAAACTTACCTTCCCTCATTAATTTCAATCCAATTCCCAAACAGCACAGCAACAGAAACTTCCCTCCCCTCATTAATTTCAATCTCATTCCCAAACAGCACAGCAACAGAAACTTACCTTCCCTCATTAATTTCAATCTTATTCCCAAACAGCACAGCAACAGAAACAGAAACTTACCTTCCCTCATTAATTTCAATCTTATTCCCAAACAGCACAGCAACAGAAACAGAAACTTACCTCCCCTCATTAATTTCAATCATATTCCCAAACAGCACAGCAACAACTCCGTCCTGAGAGCTGCCTACGAAGGCGTCGTACACTTCGCCAAAGATGATCCAGAAGTGTTCAGCCTGGACGCGGAAGTGCACCGAGCCAAGATGGCGCGCGAAGCCTACGCCTTCATCGGGGAAGAGGAACTTCAGGACCTGTGGGCAGCAGAGGACTGTGCCATCCGCGTCATCCGGGAACGTCTGGTGGGCATGGAAACCTACAACGTGTTCACGCCCAAGCGCTCTGTCATGACGCAGAGAATAGATGCCGCGTGAGTAGTCTGGTCCTTTTTTTCTTTTCTTTTTTTTTCTTTTTTTTTTTTTTTTTTGTGGGGTTGTCCGTATTTATAGGTCTTATAGGTCTTACGTGCATGACTTTGGTTGAACTCCAGCCTGATTTTTTTTTCTCTAGATGTCTTTTTTCGGGTTCAGCGAGATGGATATTTATAGTTTTCCAGTCCTGGTATGGCCCTGTGTGGTCAGTTGGGCGATATAAAAAAAACAACAAAAAAACAAAAACAAAGATATTAATAGACTTTAACACTAATGCTGTATAATAGCCTTTATGTACTACGTAACACACCCGATCTCTCGTCCATCATTCCAGTGACACACGCTGAAACGCTGGTACTGAATACAACTCTATTCCGACGAACGAGAAGAAGAAGATGATAACTCTGATTCTGTGCACGTATCTGCCGCAGCTTGCTTCTGAGGCTAAGGTCACCGTGTATGATAGCATTTCACCACGCAACACACCCGATCTCTCTTCCATCATTCCAACGACACACACACATGCGCTGAAAGGCTGGCAGGAGGAGGAATTTTGTTTAATGTCCCGTCACAGATATCGGTAATTGACGAAGACAATTTGTTAGAGTATTAGTGTTTAGAAGAGGAGGGGGAGGGGATGAATGATGAGTTGGAGGAAACCGGGTATATGGGGGCGGGATGTGTGTGTGTGTGTGTGTGTGTGTGTGTGTGTGTGTGTGTGTGTGTGTGAAATTGAAACAAATATCTAAATACAATTACAGAAAATTACTTAATGGACTTCGTAAAAGAGAAGTCACTAACCTAACAATCGAAATAACTGATAATGAATGTAAAAAGTCAAAAACATCAACGTTGTCAGTCACATGTAAGGCTGGTAATACAAAATCAGAACCATCAGAATCATGATCATATTTATTTCTCACGAAAACCGTAAACAAAGGGTTTATAAACCCCACCAAATGAACATGACGTGTTCTTTGAAACATTCAAAACTGAATTTTGCCAGTCGAGGTTGTGCAGGGTCGTAATTATACAATTGACTGACCGTATCTATGTTGTGAAAATTTGTAAATTCAGACTTTATATCGGTCAACAAAACTTCTCCTAAATGTTCGTATCTGATACATTTGTCGAGAAAATGACACTCGTCTTCTAGCACACCACAGATTTTGCATACTTTTGTATTTCCCCACCCTGTACCTGTGTATCTGCCTCTTTCTATGTGGAGATCATGCGTGCGTATGCGAAGTCTGCACATGGTAATTCTGTGCTCTTTTTGTTGTTGTTGTTGTTGGCTTTTTGTTTTGTTTTTTTGTTTTAAAGATCAGATATAGCTCGAGTCTGTATTCTTTAGAAACATTATTGTAGAATGTTAACTTAGATTAAAAAAAAAAATCCTGTTTTTCCAGAAACTTATGCATTAATTAAGTAGAGTGTTAACTTAGATTTTTTTTTCTTAAGTTTTTCTCCAAAAGGTTATGTATTAAGTAGGATATTAACTTAGATTTATTTTCGTTTTTTTCTGTTTTCTCCAGAAGTTTATGTATTGAGCAGAATGTTAACTTAGATGTATTTTCGGATTAAAAAAAAATCTTTTTCTGTTTTCCCCAGAAGCTTATTTATTAATTAATTAAGGGGAATGTTAGATTTATTTTCGTGGTTGTTTTTTTTTTCTCTCCTGCTTCCGCCCCGCCCCCCTCACCCCCGCCACTCCCCTCCCCTCCCCTCACCCCCAGAAGCTTTTGTATTGACACTAAAAATAGAACACAACTCTCTGATGCCGTGCAACGTGACTTTTTTTCTTCTTTTTTTCTTTTTTTTTTTTCCACTTTGCGTAGCCTTCTGAAGCTGGAAGCGGGAGGGGTGATGGACCAGCTGAGGGCTAAGTGGTGGCCCAAGGACAACAGGTGCGTGGCGCGTGGGGACTCCTCCTCCTCCTCCTCCTCCTCCCAGTCGGCCATCACACTGGACACCTTGCAGGGAGTCTTCTACCTGGCGGCGGGCGGGATGGTGCTCGGCGCTGTGGCACTGGCCGGGGAGAGAGCGGCTGGGAAACTGTGGGGGGTCGTGATTGCCGCGCGGGGTGTCTGTCTGTCTGTCTGCCCGGGTGATGTTTTTGGGCACTGATGGGAAGGGTGGTGGTGTTTGTTTGATGGGGGTGGGGGGCGTGGGGGGGGGGGGGTGTGTAGGGGTGTAGTTTGGGGGATGTGTGTGTGTGTGTGTGTGTGTGTGTGTGTGTGGTGGCTTGGTTTGGGGGTGTGGTTGTTGGGGGAGAGGGGGAGGTGAGTGTGTGTGGTTTGGTTTGGTGTGTGTGTGTGTGTGTGTGTGGTTTGGGGTGTGGGTGGGGTTGGGAAGTAAGTGAGTGTGTGTGTGGTTAGGGGTGTGGGGGTGTGGTTTGGTTTGGTTTGGGTAGGGGAGGGGGATATATGTGTGTGGTTTGGTGTGTGTGTGTGTGTGTGTGTGGTTAGGTGAGTGTGTGTGTGCGTGTGTGTGTGTGTGTGTGTGTGTGTGTGTGTGTGAGAGAGAGAGAGAAAGATGGAGAGGGAAAGGCAGAAAGGGTGGTATTTGAGGAGGGAGGGGTGTGTTTGTGTGTGGTTAGGTGAGAGACAGACAGACAGACAGAGAGGGGCGGGGTCCCTTGAGTCACCAGAGGCATTGTGTTGATTCGTCCTGGTCTGCTGGTCTGAAGGAACAGTGCCCAGTCTGTCAAACTATTCTTTTCTCACACTGCAGTGTGTGTGTGTGTGTGTGTGTGTGTGTGTGTGTGCGCGCGCGCGCGTGCATGCGTGTGTGTGTGTGTGTGAAAGTGGGTGTGTTCCATCTTTGCTTAATGCAACCTTTTTTTTTCTTTGACGGATTGCTGCATAAAACCGGTTGGGATGATCGATTATCAATATGAATAAACTTGCGTTCCATTTATTGCTGTCGTTGATACATTATTGTTGATATTGCTGTTGTGATGCATTGTAATGCTGGATTTCCAAAGCAGAACATTATAATGTCGTTGTGTTGCTCTGGTGTTTAACGTGTCAGTGTTGTGACCATTGCTGCTGTTGCTGATGATAGATGATGATGATGATGATGATGAGGTGGAACTTTCAAAAACAAAGAGAACTATTCTTGTGATTTAGATGTGCAACCCACCCATTCATCATACACAATGTGGAGGAGGAGAAACACTCGCAGAAACAGGACTGCCCTGCAGTGGGAGCACGCTTGACCACCGGGACCCAGCCAGGCACAATGTTTCAGGTTCGATTCTCTTTGGGCTGAGATTTTCTCCATGATATGACGTTCAGGGATGTTATGGGTGATAGTCTTTCTTACAGGATGATAAAAACCAAGGTTCTGTGCGGTCATACACATTGCCTTTGATGGCTATCGGTGCGGTGAATTCATATCCACTGTGTATAGGTTTCGGTGTACAAAGGCGGGACCAAATCGTCTTCTTCTTCTTCTTCCACTTGATGATCAACATCAGTATGCTGATGAAACTGTCGTGTTGTGGGAGGTCAGATGCTGTTGGGCACAATTCAGCTGGGCTACCGAGGGATGTACTGTTAACTGATGGGTGAGACGGGGCGCGGTCCATTGGTGTTTTTACTACTACTACTACTACTACTACTACTACTACTAATGTACATTAAAATGGCGCCCTTTCTCACTAAGAGCTCAGGGCGCTTTACATGAAAGAAAAATATTACAAGTAACATAAAACATTCATGACCACTCTTTCTCAAAACCCCCCCCCCCACTCACACTCTCCCTTTCCCACTTTACATACATCCAAAGCGAGCTGGTGGTGTTGGAGAAAAGGAAGCTGAGAGTACTTATAGATAGGTTTTAAAAAGATGAGTCTTTAGTGATGAGCGAAAAGCAGAAAAAGAATCAGATGCACGGATATGATAAGGAAGGTTGTTCCAGATGTGAGGAGCAGCAAAGAAGAAAGAACGTTCACCATAGGTTCATGTATTGACACGAGGAAAGTTTCAAAAGGTAACAGTCAGAGGAAGAGCGGAGATTTCTTGTGGGAGTGTAAACACTGATAAGGTCAGAAAGATAAGTAGGTCCCGCGGAGTGGAAAGCAGAATAGCAGAGACACGCAACTTTGTATTTAATTCTCGCTTCAGTGGGGAGCCAGTGTATAGTGCGGAGGTGAGGAGAAATGTGATCAGTACGTGGGACTCTGAGAGTCAGACGGGCAGCATTGTTTTGAAGTTTTTGAATTCGCTGAAGAATATTATGTGGAGAGCCTATGAGAAGAGAATTACATTAGTCAATTCGTGACAACACAAAAGCAGAAATAAGAGTTTTAGTAGTTTCGACAGAAAGGTACTGACGATAGAATTGTGTAAACAAAGTGAGTCTGTGTTATCTAACCTTCCCCCAACCGAAGCCAGGTACCCATTCACACCTGGGTGGGTAAATCGGAGTGAAGTGCCTTTTACAAATTCACATCATCGTGTTGAAAATAGACCTCTTCTTCTTCTTCATCTTCGTTCGTGGGCTGCAACTCCCACGTCCACTCGTATGGGCTTTTACGTGTATGAACGTTTTTACCCCGCCATGTAGGCAGCCATACTCCGTTTTCGGGGGTGAAATGGACCCTCAAACCCTGATGTTTCAGTTTGAATTTCAGTTTCTCAAGAAAGCGTCACTGAAATCAGACAGATCAATATACGCCGCACCACAGCTGCTGATCTGATCGGTACAATTCTGACAGATGCTGCTATTATATGTGGAGAATCTCCTTTTGTTGTGTCAGAAGCAAATATGTTGACGTTTGTTTTTGTTAACTCCCAGGGAGGGACAGGTGGCACCAGAACACGAGGTGCCATATCATGCAAATCAATGTCTGAAGAATTTAAAATATCTGACACGTATATGCGAATGGTTTGTACATTTGAATCATTTTGTGCATTTTTTGGAAAATCAGTATTAGACCTAATATTTAATTCCTCAAAATCATCCACTGCTGTACATCTCACAATGTATTTAGCAGAACTTAATTTTCTGATTTCATCTAGTGGTAGAATACCCGCAATCTTATAGGCTTCTGAGGTCTTAGTATGCACAGGTACCCCTAAAGCCAGTTTCACAGCTTTACTGTCAATTATTCGCAGCTTCTTTAGAAACGTCAGCGAAGCAGAAAAGAAGATTTCTTGACCTTACGAGAGATGTCGCTAAATGTAAAAGAAATTTGGAGTCTTGTCCACAAGGAGAGTGACTTACAATTTTTAAGAAATTTAAACTTTTAACTGCTTTAGTCACCATTGAATTAATGTGTTTCTTCCAGATTATATTTAAATTAAATAGAACCCCAAGAAATTTTATTTCCGACTTGAAGAAAAATATTTCACGTCCTCCCAAAAACAATCGTGGTAGTTTGCTGGGATTATAACCATTATAAAAGTGTGTGTGTGTGTGTGTGTGTGTGATGGGGAGGAGGGGGGGGTCATCGCATACTATTCTAATTTTACCTTCGCTTCCACCAGTCAACAAACAATATTCCAATCAGGAGATAAGAAGTCCATGTACGTACACGCAAACAGCGGCTGCCCCAGTATGAGAGAGACATCCCCTAATATCTCGGTGGGCTTTTCTCTTTCAGTAGGTTCTCTTTTTTCTTCATTTGTCATTTTGTTCCTTTTCTTTTCTGTTTGTTTGTAATGCCCATTTCCCAGTCTTCTGTCCCTGGCAATCCTTGTAATTCGGCATCTCCCTAAGATGAGTCCTGCAATGTTCAGGTCTGCAGAGCTCACTTTGGGAATGGTCTCTTAATAAACATATAGATGCTGAGTGAAAAAGTCTGTTGCGAGTGAGCGGTTGTGCGTGTTTTGATGTGTGCAAACAGGCAGTCCTGGAAACAAAAAAAGCCCATATCATGAGGACTGATAATTGTGAGGGTATCTTCTGAACATCTCCCTCGACCCTTTTGCCACTCTTTTTTGTTTTACAGTATAACTAAGCATGGTCTTGTACAAATTGGAATGTGTGTGTATGTGTGTGTGTGTGTGTGAGAGAGAGAGAGAGAGAGAGAGAGAGAGAGAGAGAGAGAGACTTTGTGCATATGGGTGTGAACACTTACATGCCTTTGGAGTGGGGGAAAGAGATCAAAATGTGACTATAGAAGTGTACTTGGGGTAGGGGGATGAGGTGGGGGAATCTGAATGGGCATTTGTGTGCATGCATGGATGTATGTTGGGGGTAGGTGGGGGATACATGTCTGTGAGTGTGTGTGTGTTGAAACATTTTTTGAGATGTTGTCATTGAAATTTAGTAAACTGATTGTTAAATATGTTGCTTTTTAAAATTCACATCATGGGGTTTTTTTTTTTTCAAATTCAGTTCTCTTTGTGTTGCTCAGTTAAGTTCAAATGATTGCTAAAATGTCAGTACAACAGAATTTAATCTGACAGTAAATGGTTTCAGTCAGTGCGCATGTGTGTGTGTGTGTGTGTGTGTGTGTGTGCTCTCTCTCTTAAGTTCGAGTTGGATCTTACTGGTTCCTTTCTTTTCTTCATTTCAGACTGTCAAAGCACTATACTCAGAAAAAAAAAGTAAAAAATCTTCCAAACTCACCCTCTCAAACGGCTCAAGTGCATGCATGCTTGTAAAACATACTACACTGTGAACCTCAGTGCAATCTCAAGCTTTGACATCTGCACTAATCAGAAAGGACTGAAAACTGGCTGGACTGGTGACGATGTTCATAGACACACCTTGGCAGAAGAATGCATCTTGAGTTGATAGCAGGAGGTATTTCACCTTTTGAGCAAGGCACTTTCAGTTTATTTTAGGGGGGTCCATTCTGCTTATTCATAAAGATGTCTTGCTATTGAACATATTCTTGAAAATCTATGCGCTTGCTTAGCTGACACACAACCAACAGACCTGGAGGAATCTGGTGAACAGTTTTTCAGTGCGGCACCCAAATGACTACTCACAGAGTGAAGGAAGAAGAAGAAGACGACGACAATTTGCAGGACACCATGGAGCATGCCCAAGCATGGCAAGTGGCAACCAGTTCGGTCAGGAATATTGGAAGAATGAGAGAAAGAGAGACAAACAAGCAGACAGAGTTGAAGAGACAAAGAGAGAAGAATGAGAGAAAGAGAGACAAACAGGCAGACAGAGTTGAAGAGACAAAGAGAGAAGAATGAGAGAAAGAGAGACAAACAGACAGAGTAGAAGAGACAAAGAGAGATGAATGAGAGAAAGAGAGACAAACAGGCAGACAGAGTTGAAGAGACAAAGAAGAATGAGAGAAAGAGAGACAAACAGACAGAGTAGAAGAGACAAAGGGAGTCCAATGAAGGAGAACACATGCACACACACACACACACAGACAGACAAGACAAAACTAAAGTGACAGCTGTTTTCAATTTTTTTTATAGCATGAAAGCACTTTCAGCCTTTTTTTTCCAGTCATAACTTTCTTCCCTCACTATCACACACACACACACACACAGTTTTACTACTTTAAGTCAGTCATGCTGTTCACATCCACATGATCACACATCCACATCCACACTCTCATCCTATAATAATACCAGCAATGCAACATAACCAAAAAAAAGCAAAAACAAAAAACAAAAAAAAACCCAGAAAAAAAAACAAATGTATGCATACATACACAAACACAAAACTATTGATTTTTCACATCATGTCTATGATGTCAACAAATGAATAATTCAGATAATGTACTCCTACATTACCATCATACAGTCATACATACAATGATTTATTTTCTTTTCACACACACACATGTGCATACTTACATCTTTGTATGGGGCAGTACTGTAAAAACCTGAACTCTCCCCCCTTCCCCTTCCCCCCTCTACCCAAAAACAAAGATAAAATAATCTGCAAAACTGTTCTCTTAACATATGACTGTGCAACTGACAATGAAAAAAATCTTCAAAAACTTTTTTCTTCTTCAATATTCTGGACTTTTGTTGTGTTTTCCATCCCTGACAACTTACGCTGTTGCAGGTATATCTTTGTCACCTGGAAACAAAACTTCACAAAAGCAACCATCACTTGCAACTTTTTAACAAAACAAATACATTTTTGACTCACTTGTGTAAACAAAGTGAGTCTATGTTTTAACCCGGTGTTCGGTTGTCTGTGTGTGTGTGTGTGTGTGTCCGTGTGTCCGTGGTAAACTTTAACACTGACATTTTCTCTGCAAATACTTTGTCAGTTGACACCAAATTTGGCATAAAAATAGGAAAAATTCAGTTCTTTCCAGTCATCTTGTTTAAAACAATATTGCACCTTTGGAATGGGCACAAAAAATAAAAAAAGAAGCCTAATTATATGCAAACTGCATTTACTGTTATATTTATATTTTTTGTATTCTCTAAACTTGGCACTTTGACCTCTTATTCTGACACAACAACAAAAGGAGTCATTATTATCATTTTTTGTTCAAACAGGAACTTCTTTTGCCAAGCATGGAATTTTTATTTATTTTGCAAACGTTTGGTGCAGATAGTAAAGAAGGGAAATTACTCTGTAATTAATGCTAGGGGACTTAATTTATCACTAGTGAGTCTTGAAGGCCTTGTTCATTATTGTATATACATATATGCACGCAAGTAACAAAGCAGTCCGTTTCCAGGGCAGGCGTTCAGAGAAGTTTCAGGGAGCCAGAACTCTGGTAGTAGCCATCCGGACCTGTCGAGTAACGCTGTGACAGCTCCACCCTGTCCACTGGCAAGGGGCCAAACTCAAACTGTTCAAACCTCTGCAATGTTGGGAAACAGAAAAACAACAACAGAAAAAACAATTAGAATAATGTTACGGACAATTCAAACAAACGAAAACAAAATTAGAATGATGTTACTGAAGGTCAAAGAAATGGAAAACAGTAGAATAATATCTGTGAAGTTTGAAGTCCACTTTTGGGAATACAACATGCAATTTTACAGCTGTTTAAAGACAGGACTGGAGCTTGGCATTTTCTGTCTCTGTTTCTCATACACACGTGCACGCATGCACACGCTAAGACAGATACACACACGCACCCAGATGCACACATACACACACATACTCATATCACTAATATCACTGACAGTGAAAAGAAGCTAAACTAAAGAACACACACTCATACCTGCAAGCATGGATTACTTTGAAGACCCCAAAACAAGGAATGTTCATTTTCAAAGACTCAACATTCAGATTTGAAAACTGTGATATAGTGTTCATGACAGACAGATTATAAACCACATCTGATGTGAATGTTACTCTGAAGAACAAGATATGCGGTAATTTTTCCCAGTTACATTAAGATATCTCGTACAGGGTGCAATCAAAGTTTTCAAGTTCCTTCCTTGCTGACAGAGAAGCCCAAATGCAATGCATAGGACTTAAGGTAACTCAAATTATGACAGCAGCTACACCTAAAAAAAACTTTCAAACACTGAAAGCATCACTTAAATGTAGTCTGAAATAGAAGTAAATGACAGCGAAGAAAGGATGCAATAATTGAGTGGTTAATGTGTTAGACTTTCAATCTGGGGGTCCCGGGTTCAATTCCTTGTCAATGCGCCTAGTCGGTTAAAGGCAGAGATTTTTCTGACCTTCATATCTCTTACAGCCTGAACCCCTTTCATCTGAACCCATGCAGAGGATCAAATGTGCACATTAAAGATAAAATAATCCATGTCAGTGTTCAATGCGTTATGTAAACAAGAACACACCAGCATGCACACCCTGAGAAGTGAGTGTACCTACATGGCAGGGTAAAAAAAATGCTTAAGCACTTAAAGCCTGAACCGGACTATAAATGGCGGGCGATTTGAATCAAGCCAGTTTCTCACCAGAGTCTGACACTGTGACGTCGGTGAAGGTTTATTCAAAATAAAAGCCTAATAAAGCTACGGTTTGGCTTCATTTATGGCAGAGAGCGAGATTTGCCTAGCAGCTTCCAATCTAGACCTGAATTGACTTTGGAAAGTACAAAATGTGTCAGCTACACGTAATACAAAATTTGAATGCAGAGAAAAGGGGCGGAGCTAGAACCGAAACCTTGCTCTCGGGAGTTAAGACTTTAAACGCCCACTCATGAGTGGTGGCAGCCCACGAACGCTGAGGAAGAAGGGGAGACAAGAGAAAACCCATTACCTTCAATATACTAGCTGCATTGAAAGATTCCCTGTCCCTCGGAGCGGCACGCATGCCCTGCAGCCTTGGAGCCGAGGCGCCGCTAGGGTCTTTACGGAACAGTGTGTTCATCACTGTGATGTGCAGCTTGACTCGCTCGAACTGTCGCTGCATCAGATGGAGCGACAGGAACCTGTCCACTAACCTGTCCACCAGCATCTGTAGTCTGGTGAAAAAAAACCGAAAAGTAAAGATAACACATCAGATTATTGCAGAAATGAAAAATTGTGTAGTCTGGGAAAAAAAAAGAGAAAAAGATAACATAAGACTTTTGCAGCAATGAAAAACAGGATAGTAATGTTTACCAGAGCAGTGAATATGTTTCTCATGATGATCTCTTTCACACCAGGTTACCATGAATTAAGGCTGAGAATTTGCGGGCTGTGTTCTGTGGTGGTGATTACTAACTGTCAGTGTGAAGAAAATTATGGCGTTTCCTGAACACCTTACTGAGAACTGACATTTTCTGTTGTTTGTTTTGTTGTTTTTTGTACTCTTGCAAAGAGGGTTCTCTTTTTATTTCAAAAGCAATCTTACTTAGACTACCTGCTTTGCTCTCCAACCTGTGCATGACGCAAACACATACAGTATGCACACACACAGTCTCTTTCTTATGAGATCTTTTATCTTTACAATTTCCTTACTTAACTTGCTCAGATATTCTATTCCCTCTCTTCTCCACTTCATCTCTCAGTAACAGTTGACCACCACAGCAAGTCGGTTCTAAAAAAACACCAAAACAAGCTGATCTATCTTTCAAATGATATGGATGAATTTTGTATTCCTTTATCTTTTTTACTGCAAATCATTATACACTTTTTAGTGCAAATCCTACTTTCTTTATCTTCTTTTTTTAAGCTTCTCTGATTTCCAAATAGTGGTATGCGTCCTTCTTGCTCTCCTTTCCAAGTTCTTCGAAACAACCTCAGTAGTCAATGTCCCAAAATAAACAAAAAAATAATCAAAACAAAGAAATGAGACAAAAGAGGGTTTATCCACCCAAAAGACTGCCCACCACCACCAGCACTGAACTGATGCTTTGCTTACTTGTCAGCTTCAGGTCCTGGCACCAGCTTAGCGTAGAGCACATCCACTGCCCCTGGGTCATCGTTCATGTATTCCAGACCACGGACATCGATGTATAATGGATTGCTGTTCAGGATTGGCCTGTGTCATCATAAATACCATCAGTGTCATCACATCTAATTGATATTCCAGGGCCAAACAACATTACAACCAAAGTAGAGCACATCCACTGTCCCTGGGCCATCGTTCATGTATTCCAGACCGCGGACATTGATGTATAATGGATTGCTGTTCAGGGTTGGCCTGTGCCATTATAAATACCAACATTAATACCATATGTAACTGATATTCCCAGGCCAACAGACATTAAACCAAAAGCAGAGCACATCCACAGCCCCTGGGTCATGTATAATGAATTGCCATTCAGGATTGGCATGTGGTGCCATCATAAATACCATCATAAATGCCATCAGTGTCATCATATCTAATTGCTATTCACAGGCCAACAGACAATATAAGTACAACAAAAGCAGAACACATCCACAGACCCTGGGTCATCGCTCATGTATACCAGCGCTCAGAATCTAAAGCTTCCTGGGCAGATGTGTTACCACTAGGCCATTACTCCACTCTTAGTTACACAGGAAAGAGAAAAATCCAGGTGATGAACTCACTCCACCAGGTTGTCGTGACACTGGACCAGCATTCATTCCACTCTTATACCGGAGAGGGAAAAATCCAGGTGATGCACTCACTCCACCAGGTCGTCGCGACACTGGACCAGCATTCACTCCACTCTTAGTTATACAGGAAAGAGAAAAATCCAGGTGACGCACTGACTTGACCAGGTCATCGTGACACTGAACCAGCATTCACTCAACTCTTATACCGGAAAGGGAAAAATGCAGGTGATGCACTCACTCCACCAGGTTGTCGCGACACTGGACCAGCATTCACTCCACTCTTATACAGCCTAACAGGAAAGGGAAAAATCCAGGTGATGCACTCACTCCACCAGGTCGTCGCGACACTGGACCAGCATTCACTCCACTCTTATACAGCCTAACAGGAAAGGGAAAAATCCAGGTGATGCACTCACTCCACCAGGTCGTCGCGACACTGGACCAGCACTCACCCGACTCTTATACAGCCTAACAGGAAAGAGTAAAATCCAGGTGATGCACTCACTTGACCAGGTAGTCATGACACTGGACCAGCATTCACTCCACTGTTACACAACCTAACAGGAAAGAGAAAAATCCAGGTGATGCACTCACTCGACCAGGTCGTCGTGACACTGGACCAGCACTCACCCGACTCTTATACAGCCTAACAGGAAAGGGAAAAATCCAGGTGATGCACTCACTCCACCAGGTTGTCATGACAATGGACCAGCATTCACTCCACTCTTATATGGCCTAACAGGAAAGAGAAAAATCCAGGTGATGCACTCACTCCACCAGGTCATCGTGACACTGGACCAGCATTCACTACACTCTTATACTGGAAAGGGAAAAATCCAGGTGATGCACTCACTCCATCAGGTCGTCATGACACTGGACCAGCATTCACTACACTCTTATACTGGAAAGAGAAAAATCCAGGTGATGCACTCACTCCACCAGGTCATCGTGACACTGGACCAGCATTCACTCCACTCTAAAACAGCCTAACAGGAAAGAGAAAAATGCAGGTGATGCATTCACTCCACCAGGTCATCGTGACACTGGACCAGCATTCACTCCACTCAGTCTTATACAGCCTAACAGGAAAGAGAAAAATCCAGGTGATGCACTCACTCGACCAGGTCGTCGTGACACTGGACCAGCACCTCCTTGGCGCGCTGAATCTCAGCCTCACTGAGCAGCACCAGGGTGCCGATGGTCATGTGAAGCTTCTGGGGGTTTTGGAAGATGGTGGCGTCCACCCCACTGTCCTGTGTGTGTGTATACATTTGTGTATGTGTGATCACACATGTATTGGAACAGATAACATTAAACTTGTGTCCTGTATGTGTACGTGTATGCGTGTGTGTGTGACCATACGTGTATTGGAACAGACAACATTAAACTTGTCCTGGGTGACCACACATCATGTTTTGTAGCAATGACAACAGCTCTGACTGACATTTGTTTTCAATTCAATGTTCATGGTGTATGGATGGATGGATAGACAGATGGTGTGTGTGGGGGGGGGGGGGAAGGGGGAAGGTGTGTGTGTGTGTGTGTGTGTGTGTGTGTGTGTGTGTGTGTGTGTGTGTGTGTGTGTGAGAGAGAGAGAGAGAGGATCCACACTTGAAGAGGAAATTTAACAGCAATTAAAGAACACTGTAATGGTGGAACACAAGGTGATCAACACTGCTAAGCAGCAATGGCTTCATGCTAAGTTACTGTACTTGACTGTTGTGTCATTCTTATCTCTTTCTGCTTCCTTTTACTTTCCCACCCATGCCATGTCAGTCTTCACAACAAACACCAAGGCTGGAGAGAAAACCAGATGTTCTGCAGTTCATGTAAGGGTGGGGATATTGTAGTGATCACATAATCAAGAATGAAACATAGATTGATAGATCTACAAAGCCACACTTGCACAGTTTAGTACAAAGCACTGATACCAGCCTCTGTAAACCCTATGATAAAGTGATACAAACATTACTATAACTTTATAAACAACAATGTCAAATGCTTCTGACAAAGATGTCAGTAAAAGACTAGAAGCTAGATAGTGACCCCCCCCCAACCCCCCAAAAAACCCCAACAACAAAAAACAAAACAAAAACAACTACAAAACCCCACCCACCTCCTGCAGTTAATATTTTTTCTCTTAGTCTTATGTTGCATTTCAGTTGCTTAATGAAGGTAGTTGATACCATAAGTTTGCCAGTCACACGTGAATAAAGTTAGTGATCATCAGTTTACATTCCAAGAAAGCATAATATTCTTTTCTGCAAATGTGAGGTGGTCAACATTTTCCAGTTCTTTTCTGTAAATGTGAGGTGGTCAACATTTTCCAGTTCTTTTCTGTAAATGTGAGCTGGTCAACATTTTCCAGTTCTTTTCTGTAAATGTGAGGTGGTCAACATTTTCCAGTTCTTTTCTGTAAATGTGAGGTGGTCAACATTTTCCAGTTCTTTTCTGTAAATGTGAGCTGGGCAATATTTTCCCAAATCCACCAAAATGAATCCAGCAGCAACTTGGGGTCACTTTTGATTGGCGAATTCATGAAGTTGATGAAGTCTTACAAAATGCTATAACTAGGAAATAGAGATCTGTATCATATCTGTATCATATAAATAATCAAGAGGAGTGTGTTGGAAAATGGAAATATGGTCATGAGAATTTTGTTGGGTTTGCATTTTATAAACAGGAGGACATCATGCTAAATATATTTATAAACATTCATAATGAACACACACATACACACACACACAAATACACTTACCCGAGCATCATCATCCATAATTGCAAACTTGAAATCCTCAAACTTTTCGATGATCTCTTCGCTCTGTACAGGGACGGACAGGAAGTGAGTGAAAGGCTGTTTCTGCCGAGCTGAGTCCACCAGAACGTCCACCCTCGTCTTTGCCGAGACCACGCCTTTCCTGTCATGTCCTTGTATCACTGTGCATGATATAATGACAGTGGGTTTATTCTGTGTATTCACTCACCTTTTCTATTATCTATTTAGCGTACCTTTTTTTTTATTTTTTTTTTTAAAGGGAAATCAGACATCAGATGTAAACTTTTTTGTGTGCGCATTTTTTTTTGTGTGGATTAATCATGTAAATAGTCAACAGACTGACAAATTATTGCAAAGGAAAGTGATCGAGAGAGAAAGAGAGAGAGAGAGAGAGAGAGAGAGGGAGAAAAAGAATGAGAAATAGATCAGATAGAGAGAAAGAGAGAACTCAGAGAGAGAGACACACACACACACACACACACAGATACTTTATCTATTAAATATTGCATCAAATCATGACGGCCTATAATTATGTTCTAAGCCCAGGAACACTTGTAAAATTTGTTATTAAAAAAAACACAAGAATGAATCATCTTACATCTTATGAGTTTATCAATAAACGAAGTGGTACCAGAGAGCAAGGACACACACACACACACACACACACCACCTATGAGTGCTGGTCAGACCACACATACACAAGAAAAAAGCAGATGGGGAAAACAGAACAATGGAGATGCATGGACCAAACAAAAAAGATACAGGGATATAGTGTGTGAGTGGGAGAATAGGGAAAAGAAGAATAGCACAGGCTGAGATGTAGGTAGAAAGGGAGAGGCCTGGGGAAAAAAAAAAAACCCAAAGAAAGACAGCACAAGACGGAAGAGAAAGTAGGAATAGAAGAGTGAAGATAACAGAAACAAAGAGGAGAGAAAATGATGGAAAAGGAAAGGAACAAGCAAGGAGGGGTATGGTGTGGGTGGAAGAAAGTGGAATAAATCATAAACAAGGGATGACTGAGGAAAGGGTGGGGTGTGGGGACTTGGGGGGTGGGGGTAGGGTTGGGGGGCTGGAGGAGAGAGAGGAAGAGGAGCAAAGTAGCTCCGTGAAAGACAGGAAAACTCATGAGACAGAAGCTGCAGGAAGACAAGGGAGGGACTGAAAATGGTGAGGGGCACAGGTGCGATGAGGCCAGGGAATGGATCAGAGAAGAAAACAGATGATGCCTGACAGCAGCATAACCCAACATGCTTGTCAGGCCTTGAATGCATGCCTATATATTTGCATACCTATCAGATGGATTTCTTTTTACATAATTGGCCAGAGGACAACACTCTCGTTGCCATGGGTTCTTTTTCAGTGCACCAAGAGCGTGTTGCACATGGGACCTTGGTTTATCATCTCATCCGAAAGACTAGATGCTCAATTTGATTTTCCAGTCAAACTTGGGAGAAAGGGTGAGAGTGGGATTCGAACCCACACCCTCAAGGACTCTCTGTATTGGCAGCTGAGCGTCTTAACCATTCTACCACCTTCTTCCAAGAATAGAAATGAGGATATGTCGTACCAATTTCACCCTCTTGGCCTGCCTTTGGAATCTTGATCTGTGTGCGGGTCTCTGTCTCTAATCTCCTCTTAGTCTCTCCTCTCTTGCCAATAATGTACTTGAAGAAAACACTTGGATAATTCAGGCGGACACGAAATCCCCCACTGAATTCCTCAATGTCCAAGCCAGCATCGCAGATTTCATCCTCATAGCAGTCTCCCATCATGTCAAAATCTGGAAGGAAGAAACATATAATAATTAATATTCACCTAAATGAATACATCTCTTCATTGCATTGGAAACATCTGAGCAACAGTTTATAGTAGTTTGAATCCCTTGTGGTGGCCCAATACTTTCTTTCCACCTTGTTTAACCTTTACCCAGAATTCATTTAAATCGTCCTTCACTGATTTTTAAGAGCAAAGTTATGATGGCATAGCTTCCAGTGGTTTCCGTTTGGCTTTGGAGGAAGATGGGAGGGAGAAACAATGCAGCACAAATATATAGTTTGGTAAGAAATAAACGTCACTGAACAAGATTTCTTCTTAAAAAACCCCAAAATCTTGAAGATTGTATGCAAGCTTATTTTAAAACAGTAAGTTGCTATGTGCTATGTATCTGGGAAAGACAGCTTCTTGCAGAAAGCTAATGCTATAATAAATCATGAGGCAAATTAATAAAGTATGACTGGGCAAATTAAAATATACATGTATCCCCTGGCCAAGTATTTCAGTTACAGCCTGCGTGGCAAGTAAAATTACACTGACTTATCAAATGCAGATGCTATGCAGGAATTTGTGATGAAGCAGGATGGCAACAGGATAAAATGTAAATATTGATACTTGTCATAAAGCAGTCATGTCAGCTTTACTCAATTACTGGCTCTCCTTCATCTTCCAAAAATCCCCAATGAAAACTAATCAGCAAATAACAGATACAAAACATGCCAAACTGAAAATAGCTCTGCTTACCTGGTTCAATTTCATCTTCTGGGTTGGAGCCTTCCCTGGAAGCCAGTGGATTTTTCCTGTACCATCGATTACCTATTCGGATAAGCTGAGGTCGTAGCACATCCATGGCTGCCTGCTGCTGTGCTGGTCACCTAATCTGGAACTGAGGCATGATTCATTATCATTTGTGGATACATATACATACATAGTATACATACATTGTCCACATGTCACCATCGTTCATAATTAAATATACTTAAAGATAACAAACTGTCCTGAATTCTGAGGCCTTTCACGCTCTGCTTTCTATGTGACCTTAGTTTCGATTCCTCCTTCACTTTTTTAAAAATATATATTTGTAATGAGCTACTTTCAATGTCTTTTGTGCGGATATTCAAAATGACTGATGGAGTGATGTGACAGCTGTTTTCAATCCAGAGGGGGACACTCACTATATCTGGCTCTGTAACACAGCAAATATTTGTATCAGTTGGGGGCTTTGTTGGTGATGTCCTGTGTATCATAATAAACATAATTATGGAACACCTTCACACCAGCAAAGTTACGTAGCACCAGTGCAGGGTATCCTTCGACGTGTTGCCTCATAACCTGACATTCATTGGTTTGGAATGCTGGTATTGGCACTGCTGCAGCTGAGTCCGACTGTGGTTACATCCTCTCAGATACTCTGCTGTCAGCTGTGTTTTTGCCGATTCCACTGCATTCATCATACATTATGCGCATCGTGTGGAATCCCACAAAATCAGATTCCGGCTCGGAATGACTTCTCTTCAGCATTTTTCCGACACATGATCCATTTTATATAATATTTGTCGGAAATCGACTGGTATGGCAAGGGGCGGGAACATAAAAGACCTTCACAGAAAACCAAAAAAATTATCAATAAGATATTCGATAATATCATCCATAACTGACATATGGAAAAATAACTGGAAAGTAAACTTCCATACCAACTTTTGGTTTGTCCACACGCAGATTTCACTTGAACAGGAAGTTGTCATAATGCAGACGGAAATGAGCTGTGCGCATGACACTGGGAAGGTAAAAAGGAACTAGACTCAAAGAGCAGCAAATCATTTGGGTAAACTTGTGGTGTGATTTTGGTTTGTATATGGCAGAATTCTTGCTTTTTAGTGCTGTTGAAAGACATATTATTACATCGTTTAATTTTCAGTGCAGTAGAATGATATTTTCAACTGAACGTCTGTGTGCACAATCTTCATATTTCTTTTGAGTCTTGTTTTCACGGTGACGGTGTTGTGATTGGTCTTGGAGATCAAGACAGAGAAGGAACATTTTTCTTTGTTTTGTGGCTGGTTTGTAATGCCCCCAAACCCGACAGCACTGCATTATGGTGCATGCCAGATACTTTACCTTTATGAGAAGCATGAACATTCCTTTTTTACAGTCTGCAAAATAAGAAATATATTACTATAAAATTGGCGATTGTCGTTCGCGAGAGTTCAACACCATCATGCTCTGGGGTAAACTTGGGCCGAGTTGCCAAACAATTATTACCAGCCTCAGGATTGACCAGGGAGCAACGTGTTGACCAGATTTTTTCAGTTTATTTGAAATTGAAGAGAAGTCACGTTTGAACTGAATACACTACTCTGTACTCAGTTTGCTATTTTGACTTTTAAGAGAATCATAATATATTTTAATGTCACATGTGAATAATGAACAGACATTTGACTAAAGGGATAATTATATATATCAGTCAGGCACTGTTTTGTGACAGTCATTCAGCTAAATAATTATGTTCCCAAGGCAGCCATGAAACCAGCCAGGAAACCATGTCACTGTGTCAAGTTGAGAATATTCTGAATCAAGACTGATGGAGTAGTGGTGTTCCTCCAGGCAGTGTCTAGGGGCCCACACTCATTGTATATTATATAAATGACATGCCTGACATACTAGACTGTTTTGTGAAAATCTTCGCAGATGATAAAAGATCTATGAGGAAGCAAATTCTGATGTTTGTAGATTGAAGTTAAAAGTTAGTAATAGTATTGATAATTTAGTACACTGGACTGACAGATGGCAAATTAAATTTAATAGCAATAAATGTAATGTTTTATACGTAGGTAGAAATAATCCACATTATAAGTATTATATGGATGGTACAGATTTGCAGGATACTTCATGAGAGAGAGATCTTGGAGTCATTGTTGACTCTGGCCTCTCTTTTGATGTTCATGTTAATGAAACCATTAAAAAAGCCAATTGATTGACTGGAATGTTAGTTGGAAATATACAGTGTAAAAGTAAAGACATTATGGTGCCATTCTTTAAGTCATTAGTCCGGCCAGTCTTAGAATATAGGAATGTTTGGAATATGGGCTTTGTGAAACATATAGACAGTATTCACTGTATTGAAAATGTTCAACAAAGATTTACTAAAAGAATCATTGGCTTTGCTGATATGGACTATGAAAATAGGTTGCAAGCACTTCAGTTACCTAGTTTAGAATATAGAAGACTGCGTGGTGATTTAATAGAGATGTATAAAATGACTCATGGATTATATGACAGCAGAACTATAAACTCTTTGTTTACATTGAATGAGAACAGTGGTACAAGAGGCCATTCCTACAAACTATTAAAAGTTTCAGTAAAAACTTCCAGATTTGCACATTTCTGTACTAACAGAGTAACAAATGTTTGGAATAATTTGTCACAAGACTGTTTCTGCAGGAACAGTGAATACATTTAAAAATAATCTTGATATTCATTTACAAAATTTTAAATGCAAAACCCGTTAACGTATTTCTTGATTTTTCAAGCATTGCACACTCAATGTTGAAAAATGCACCAGACATATGTGGGGACTCTCTTTTTCTTCCCCACTTCAAGCGGGGAAAAGGCCTTGTCAGGCCTGCACGCCTTGATATTGATATGATGATATGATATGAGTTGGGGCATATGCAGTCAGTCAGATTGCATAATGTATGGGTTGACCCTGTTCACATGTTCTTCCTATATTCCATGACCTCTTTTGTTCAGTTTTCTCTCCAGAAGGGTGATGTAACTTTCTAAACTTTGTGTAAAGCATGTTGTCTTGTAACAGGATATTTTTCATTGTACATTGTTATGACCTTTTCCATCACATTAGTTTCTTTTTGATTAATTAGTTGTTTATTTTTAATGCAGCTTGAGACATCCAGTGGATCTTGTAATTTTTATTTGACAAGTACTAGTAGTAGTGTTAAACTATTTCAGTCTGGGTTGTAAGATTTCTGAATAAGCAATATTGTAAAGTTCTGTCAAATATTCAGACTATCATTATAATTATAGGGATGCAGTATAGGTATATTGTGGAGTTGCAGATATATTTTTATTGGAAAAATATGGTAATGATATCTGCTCATCAGTAGGTGGCCTAGAAGTTGTGTTCTGCATAGATTGAATCATAATGGGCAAAGTCATAGCACTGGAGTGACTTGTGGGCATTGTGGGGTCTGCATGTTACAAGTTCCCCTTGGATTGGGGAAGATCAGTAACACAGTTTGCTATTAAGTATTATCAACATTTTGTCAGTGTTAATGTGCTTCAGTCCAACCCTTTTCCACTCACTTCACTTCTTCTTCTCAGGTAAGCATCAAGTAATGCTGATTCTTTGTGTTCCTGTCTGTTGCAGTACCATGCGGTCACCTCCAGCAGAGATGAAGTAAGGCTTGGTTCCAGCATCTGGGGTTGTTCAAGTATGGAGCGGAAAGGCAAAATCTGAACAGTGCACAGCTCTTGCCAATTCTGGCAGCTCTTTATGAAATACCAGAGAAAAGAAAGAAAAAAGAAGAAAAAAGAAAAAAAAAGAGGAAAAGAAAATTGACAGCATATATGTATAAAACTGTTGAAAGCTTGTAACCATGGAAAATTCTACTAAGTCAGAGGCCAACATTGTTGCAAATAATGAGATTGAGATCAGTGATCTTGAGGGTCCTTCGAAGTTGAGTCAGGATGAACTTCCTTCGTCCTCCAACCAGCAGAACAGTCCAGGTGAGCTATTGACTGTTTTTTCATTCATTGTTTGGTTGTGAAATGTTAGGTTCATGTTTGAAAATAGGATTTGTGAAGGATGAAAAAAATAGAACTTCATATCATGATCAACCATACTTAGATTTGAAAATGAGATCAGGTGAGATGCAACATGCTGTATGTGTCAGCATGATAAAGGTAATACTAAAGATACTTTTTTCCCCTTTTTGCTGATGCTATTGACACAGAATGTTGCTATTGCAGTTTTATGAATAATATCCTTTTTTCTTTCGAACTTCATATCATGATCAACTATACTTAGATTTGAAAATGAGATCAGGTGAGATGCAACATGCTGTATGTGTCAGCATGATAAAGGTAATACTAAAGATACTTTTTTTCCCCTTTTTGGTGATGCTATTGACACAGAATGTTGCTATTGCAGTTTTATGAATAATATCCTTTTTTCTTTCGATGAAATAAATGTTTGCCTTTTTACAGGAGAAAAATGTTGATTCTGCAGTTTGATGAATATTTGTGCCCTGATTGCTAAATGTGTTCTGCAAAGTTGCATATTTTTGATTTGTTAAATATTTCTGCCTTGATTGCTAGGTGTGTCATGTATATTTTTAAGTTGATAAATATTTCTGCCCAGATTGCTAAAGTAAATGTGTCTTGGAATGGATATTTTTAACCTTCCAGTTTGGTTGTTTAAAACATTAAAAAATGTTCTGAAATATGTATGTATGGTGGTTGTTCATGATAATGTATAGCTTTTTTTGCTCTTTCAGTTTTGTTCATTGGCCCTTTGGCAAATCCTAATTCAGCTGTGGAAGCAAGATATGTGCCCAGGGATGTTAAAGGTGTGTGGATGCACTTTGGCACTGTTTTGTCATTTTAGAAGTCTGGCGTGTTGAACTGAGGATGGGTACAGCCCCTCAGCTTTTTGACCTAAGGGCAAGCTGTATCTTTTATTTACTATGAAGTTTTTTTGGGATACAGTTTAAAAATTAAAACATTTTTTTTTTTAGGATACAGACTTTTCACCCTGCAATTTAACTTCATTTGAAGTAAGGTATCGAACAGTGATTTGTAAGAGTCATGTATGATGCAGATGGCTCCAGACATATTTCTGTCTCCAGATGTTATTGTCTGATCCATAATGGCCATTGTAACAGTATGACCACAGTATTGCCTCTACACTAAAAGATGTAGTCATGGTTGACAGCTTGTCGATGAAGATTGGATTCTCCAGTGAGTGCTCTATAAAGCCAGTAGTTCCTTCAGAAGACAGAACATGTACTTGCTTGCACTCATGCATCTGCCTGTCTTTTTATATAAGCAAGGATGAAGGACACCTATTCTATTACTAGATTAAGTTGGTCTGCAGGAAGAATTGTGGTCACGGTGCTTCACTGCAATCAGTGTAATGTGTTGTCACTGTGCTGTTTTTAAAAAAATTTTATTATTATTATTTGCAGTCAGTTTTATGCACCATGTTTTAATGGTCCTGCATAATATTATTGTGTCTAGTGCTCTTGTGTGCACTGTACCATTTAGAGCACTACAAATTCTGGCTTGGCTTTGTAATATAATGTTTGCGACATGATGTGCTAATGATGCTTGTCTTATCTCCCCCGCTCCCCACCACCCCCCATACCCCTAACCTGCCCCAACCCAGACCCCATGGCGGTGAATGGGAGCTGCGGCCTGTACAACCTGGGCAACACCTGCTTCATGAATGCGGGCCTCCAGTCCCTGGCCAGCTGCCCCCCCCTGCTCAAGTTCTACTTTGAGGAGTTTGAGCTGACAGAGGGGCTGAAGGGCACCCTGACGGGGGCCTTCTATCAGCTACTAGTCAAGATGTGGAGCGGGCGCTACAGCCTGGTCCAGCCCCGCCATTTCAAGGACCTCCTGGGTCTCTACCACCCCCAGTTCCAGGACTACCGCCAGGTATGGGGGTGGCAGTGTGTGAGAGGGTTGAGGAGGGGGCTTGACGATGGTTGCCATGGACATGATGGCCACCTTTGCAAGGTTGCTGAGGAAGATGATTGTGGTTGCATGGGTGGTTTTGTTGATAACAGTGGTGGTGGTGGTGGTGGCCTGGTTACAGGGTGTGGTGGTAGTGGCGATGATGATGATGATAATGGTGGTGGTGGTGGTGGTGGTGATAAGGAGGAAGGGAGCAAAAAGTGTGCGCCTTATGATCCATCCAGCAGGGAATATTTGCAAAGGGTTCGTGGGGGGGATTGTTTGAGACAGAGTAGAGAAGGCCCCAAACATGACCCCCATGCTCTGGAGCTTGGGTCGGACAGTGGAAAATGGGATGGTGGCAGTGAAGGTGTAGGAAGGGGAGTTGATACCTCTGCAGGTATGGCTGAATGGTGTCAAACGTGTGGGTGCTGTGTCAACAGTGATGATGGTGAGGAGGAGGTTGAGTCTAAACTTTACAACAGACTGAACTGCCTCCATGACTGGAAGGAGAGACCTGAAAATGAGCGTTACAATGCATATGGAGAAAATGGGGAGGAAGATGTATTTGAAGATGATGAGGAAGAACCAATGGAAGTTGATGACGAAGGAGATGTTGGCGATACTCTGCTTGGAGGTGGTGGTGGTGATGGAGCTGGTGGTGGTGATGGGGGTGGTGGTGATGGGGGTTGTGGTGGGGGTTGTGGTGATGACGGAGGTGGAAGTGATAATGATGAGGAAGGGGATACAGAAAACTCTTTTTCGTATGTGGATCAGATGGGCTCTCCGAGTTATACATTGTTCAGTTTTATGGACTATGGTACCATATTTATGATGGTGTTCAGACTGTTCTTGTTGAGTTTCCTCAATCTTGTCTTGCAATTTATGGCCTAGGTTATGCTGTACAACAAAGTAGGGATAACCTTTTTTTTTTTTTCTTCTGCCTTATCATTAGCACCATTTCAGTGGCATTACTCCCACCAGTAATTCTGAGTCCCCCCACACACGGCCACAACCAGGTTCGTTGGCAGTCTGCATGGGACCATCAGTGTCAGGTCGCCACTACTGATGACATTAATGGCGTTGTAGTGGAGCCAGTTTGAGTGAGCGTCCTTCCCAGAGTAGAACCAACATGTCCCTCCAACGACAACCCCCCATGAATATGCTGACACTAAAGACATTGACAGGACTCAACCCAAGCATGAAGTGGAGGGGTATCGAAACTGAGGTCACCATGACAGCAGGGCATGAAAGGCCACAGAATTTGGGACTTTTTTGTTTTTATGTTGATGATGGAGGAGGAAAATGAATATGCTGTTGCTGCTGCTACGGAGGTCCATTATAGTTTGGGACTATGTGACAAGGATGTACTCTGCATTTCCTGTTAAAATGATATCCCAGCATCATCCAGACCCAAGAGATAAAGGCTGCTACAGTCTAAAATTAGAGCAACACATCTAAAGATGCATTTTTGAAGTGAATGATACTTGCCTGTGTGGTCCCGATCTCTCCATTTAAGCCCATAGCACACTCAACTGAGTAGGAGCTGGCTGTGAACCGAAAACCCACATCTGCTGGGATTAGAACCCACGTCCTCCCAGCTGTAGGTCAGTGATACTAACCATTTCACCACGGCAGCTGATATTAGTGGTGAGTAGGGATAACTATGTATGAGTTGTTAAAAACATTGAAAAAAAATAATTAGCAAAACTGTTAGCAGTTTGGAACCAAAACTTGCATTGAAAAAAGCAACTGTGTGGGTGGATGTCCACATGGATAACAAAACAAATATCTTGACTCATTGTAACATAGCATATTTGTGCTCTTGACACCGAAGATGATTTACAAAGAAAAAGACAAATTTAAAAAATGAATTAAACAATTTAGTTCCAAATCGGAAGAAAACCAGAAAAATCCACAAAACCACAGAAAATAATGAAGTCGTCACATGAAAAATGTATCCCCCCCAAAAAAAACCAAACAAAACAAAACAACCAACCCCAAAACAAAACAAAAAATCAAACCTAATTTACATAATTTGAGAAGAATGTTTGATTAAATATTGAACAAATAAAACAAAGATTTCCTTTTTGTCCCTCCCCAATCTTTTCATTTTCACTGGTATCATTGGTTTCCACCCCCTCCTACACACTCCTTTCTTGCCTCCTTCCCTTTCTTTTATTAGTCTTAAGTCTCATGGTTATAAATACATAGAACATGGACAAGCATTGACAAAAATGAGTACAAATTACAATTGCAAGGAACACAGGGAGAACAGCAGCAAAAAAGGTGGCCTTGTTTTCACTTCTTTTCATATAGTCACTGTTGACTGTTGATCATATGTATTCTTTGTTTTTGATAATAGCTTGCTGCACCTTGTCAATTTCATATTTCTTTTGGCATATGAGTTGTTGTCTGCATTGCATGAAGCTTCTGTTGCCCTGGTCTCATTCCATTGTTAAAAAATCACACACACAAAAATCGTTATGTGCAGTACATTGTTTCTTCTGGTCTGTTATCTTTCCATCCTTATTCCTTGCAACTAGTCACTTTAGTGTCTTTATTGATAGTGAAAGAGCTTGATGTTCCATATTCTGCTCTGTCCTTTGAAGTGATGTGGTGCTTTAACAGTGTTTGTAACCAGCTCTCACTTACTGGGAATGCTTGGCTTTCCTTCCACCCCACCCCAACCACCCCACCCGACGATAACCCTGCCTTGCCTCTCTCCAGTAGCCTGCTTGTGCTGTTGTGTTTTTCCACTGTGCCCGTTTCTGTTTCAGTTTCAGAGAAGGTGGTAGAATGGTTAAAATGCTCAGCTGCCAATACAGAGCGTCCGTTAGGGTGTGTGTTCGAATCCTGCTCTCGCCCTTTCTCCCAAGTTTGACTGGAATGATCAAACTGAGTGTCTAGTCTTTCGGATGTGATGATAAACCGAGGTCCCGTGTGCAGCACTCACTCTACTTTGCGCACTGAAAAAGAACTGATGGCAGCGAGAGTGTTGCCCTCTGGCAAAATTATGCAAAAAGAAATCCATTCTGATAGGTACACAAATGCATATATAATTAAGCATGCGCTCAAGGCCTGACAAGCACGTTGGGTTATGCTACTGTCATGCATCTGCCTAGTAGATGTGGTGTAGCGTATATGGATTTGTCTGAAAGTGACGCCTCCTTGAGAAACTGAAACTGAAACTCCCCTGTGCCTCCTGAGCTGCAGAGCCATAATTCTTACTGGTGTTTGTATGATTGTACTCCACCTTTTCCTAACCCCTTGACTACTGAACCTAGGTGAAAATTTCACTGAAATAGATCAGTGTGGCGCGAGTATGAAGCGCAGTTACTACTTTTGGTGTACTTGTCAGTAGTGTGTAATTATTTTTGCTGATCAAGAGTAATGCAATCCCAAGTGGAAAAACTTCAAATAAAGAGTAGTGATCTATATCTTGACCCTTAAGCTCTGTTTTAGCTCAGTGAGGTAACAGCCCTTCACTGACAAGCATACTCAACAGCAGGAGTCAAGGTGTTAACAGACTCTGCTTGCTTTTCTGCTGATGTCATTGCCTCCAGCTGTCTGGTTCAACACGGTTCATATGGTGCTACCTCTGCCTGAGAAACCTTGAAATGAAAAAAACAAAAAACAAAAAACGTAGACACACACACACACGCACACACATGCACACAAACACAGACACATATGAACAATGTGCGTACGTTCAAACACACACTGCATGTGGTACAAGGACAGACCTGGAAGAGGAAACATCAACAGTGGGAACAGAAGCACAATGAAACAGTGGAGATGCTGATCTGAATAAATTGTTACCCATCTCATCTTGTTTTTGTTTTTTTCAATTATTTTTTTGTTATTATTTTTTCTTATTCCTTATACATTATGTTTGAAGCATTTGCTGTTCTACTAATTCCACCACTACACCAAGAATTGTTGCACCTTTGCCTCTGTTTCTAATGTGTATCACAAGGTAGTTGTTGTTTTGACTTTGTACTATTGTTTTTTTTCTTTCTTTTTATGCAAACTCAGTGTAGCTTAGTACCAGTCTGGTTGTGCTACATGTGTGCTTTTCTGTATTACATTTTTGCTTTGGTATTGTGGTATTGTAATGTTTTTTTTGTTTTTTTTCATTTTGTTTGATGTGTTACATTTCTGTTGATTATGTTTGATCAGTTGTATATATTTTTTCTTTTTGATCTTTTGTTCTTTATTGAATTTCAGCATACTTGGTTGTGGTCACTGACGTCCTATTTGAACCCCCACTAATTTTTGTGTTACATTCTGCATTTTTTTTTTTTTTTTGCCTCTTTTCTTTCTTTAGAAGGAATTTTGTTTGCAATATTTTGATATTGAAATTCCAGTGTTTGCTTGATTTGTCATTTTCTTCTTTTGTCTCAGTTCTCTGCTTCACCTTGTGCATATCAGTAATTAGTATGTCCAGACAGTGCAGGCATCAGCATGTACTACACTTGTGTTAAGAAGTATTGGAAGAATTCTGTTTGTTCCCACTAAGAATGGTCAAAGGATTCCCTGGTTTCAGTAAGAGTTATCAAGGGATTCTTCATTTTGTCCATGAGAATTGTCAAAGTGTTCTCTTAGTTAAGGGTCAGTGAGAATTATCCAGAGATTCTCTATTGTGTCAAAATTGTCAGTGAGAATGGTCTAAGGATTCTTCATTGTGTCAGAATTATCAAGGGGTTTTCTGTTGTGTCATTCAGGATAATCGGGGGATTCTTGACAGTGTCAGTGAAAACTGTCCTGGTATTCCCTTTTGTGTCTGCTTGAATGGTCAGAGGATTTTCTGTTGTGTCATTGGCTTGAGGATTATAAAGGATTCCTTATACTTATAGTGTTAGTGAGAATTGTCATGGGATTATCGTGTCAGTGAAAATTGTCAAAGGATTCTCTGTAGAGTCAGTGAAAAATATCAAGAGATTTCTCTGTAGTGTCAGTGAGAATTGTCACAGGATTCTCTGTTGTGTCTGTGTGAGAATTATTGAGGGATTCTCTTGTGTCAGTGTGATTTATGAATTATTAAACGGTTGTCAATAGAATCAATGAGAATCATCAAGAAATTCATAATAGTGTCAGTGAGAATTAACAGGGGATTCACAATAGTGCCATTGAGAATTATCAAAGATTTTCTACAGTGTTGTTGAGATTTAACAAGGGATTCTCTGTAGTTTGGAGATTTATAAAGGGATTCTCAGTTGTATGAGTGAGAATTATCAAGGAATTCTCCATAGTAGAAAAAAACAGGAAAAAAACATGTCAGTGAGAATTGTTGGGATTCTTTATAGTGTCATTGAGAATCATGATGAGCTTCATTGTGTGTAGATAGATAACTCAGGATTACTCTTAGTGCTATGTCTGTATATTCTGTTTTTGTCGTGAAATATGACCAAGATTGCTACCGGTGCATTGTGTATTCTGTTTTTGTTGTGAAAGAAGGTCTCAAGATTATCCTTGGTGCTTTGAATTCCATTCCATTTCTGTTATGAAATAATGTCTCAAGATTTACATTGGTGCTTTGTTTGTATGTTCTTCTTGGCCATTACTTCCCAGTTTCTGTTGTTTGTGACAAGAAGAATAGACTTTGGACACTTCCCCTTGTTGGACTGCTACTGATGCTAAACACTGTGACACTGACTTACCCAAATGGCTTGGCTCTGGAATATAATGTACTAGAAGTAGAGTGATTTGTGTCAATTGTTCTGTCTAGTTTCAGCATGAATTGACCCATATGACCCATATCTCTGTTTGTGCTACAATAAATGTGACTTTTGTATGTCTAAGATTAAAAAAAAGAAAAGAAAAAAAATCCTAGAAGAACAACTTCACAGCTTTGCTTCTGTTTCTTTTTTTCTTTTGTTGCATGTGCACACCAGATGCATGTTTGCACCATTTAATGCACACTTTTATTCACCCGTGTACATCACTTGTAAATAAGATATGTAGTATCTTCTTGCCTAAAATAATTGACACAGTATGGATTTAACATGTGAATAGCTGTTGCTGACATTCAGTGTGTGAATGAACTTATCACATAAATAATCACATAGTGTTAAAGATAGTGACTATATTTCTATAGATACTAACTAATGGAGGTTAAAATCTGTCTTTTAAAAAAACATGATTATTTTATATTTTTTTTTTTTGCAAAAAGAATCTATAACAGCAGCCACAGCATATTTTGATGAAGAATATGTTTTTGTGCACAGTTTCTTTTGCAAAATAACAGAACCATATATAACTCATCCTGTATGTGAAGCTTGGATTCTTGTGCACTAATTCCTTGTACATGGTAAAAAAAAAAAAAAAAAAAAATTACTGTTGTCTAAACAGTGACAATAAGCTTGGTTCATATTAAAAAGAAAAGTTTGTTGTCCACGCTAACCACAACAAGAAGCTAGGTTCATATAAGAAAGAAAAGTTCTTTGCAAAATCCATACTTTGAGATAAGGAACTTGGCTGTGCTTTATACACAGAATTCTTAAGAGACCATTTAGTTCACAGACCACTCATTAGAATTATCTCTCTCTCTGTCTCTCTGAGTGTGCTTGTGTGTGTGTGTGTGTGTGTGTGTGTGTGTGTGTGATTAAAATGAGGTAAACTGCTTTTTGAAAGTAGTGCATGCTAATGCAAAAAATGGTTTTGGTTGATCTTTTAACAGGAAAATGAAGGTCAGAAGTGTCAGTCATTTACAGTAGGTTATCTGCTTATACACATATCATTCAGTGCAGACTGCACAGCAGTTGGTTAAAAGATATTAAGAGATGTGTGCTGCAGTGCGTGCACACACACACACACACACACACACACACACACATATGCATGCCCATGTTGCATGGGAAGTCCAGAGTCTTGTTCCTGTGACTTTGAACACACACACACACACACACACACACACACACACACACACAATTAGATGACCCAGTTGACTAAACCAGACCATTGTCCAGTACTGTGACAGCAGAACAATGCACTCAAGTGTTGCACAGAGAAAGGGCAGTGTTTCTTAGTCAGTCCACATCTCCATGTGTCTGAATGAACGTGGCTTCCTCCCTTCACATTTGTTGTTGTTGTTGAGATCTACATCACAGCAACTACAAAAAGGCTACAAGATTCCATGTGTATATATGATGAAACAAGAAAATCTGGACAGCTCATGTCATATCATTTCTTTGTATTGACAGATCTATACAATATGCTTCATGCATATCGCATGCATGTACTTATCATAAATAGTGGTGTCACCAAGGACACAAAATTACACATGCACAACCTGTAGTGGTCACAGGTGCATGGAATGCAGAAGCAACAGATTTTAACAGGTAGGCACTCGAGGCTTCACTTCAACATCGGGCATGTCAGGCTTCAGCTAATTTTTCTCTACTTGATGTCCACCACCCCACTTTTTGTTCTTTAACCTTTTGACTGTTGAACCTTAGCTGAATAAGATCATTGTGGTATGAGTTTGAAAGGCAGGTACTACCTTTTGTGTATTCCTCAATTGTGTAATTGATTTTGATGAACAAAACTAATGTATTCATCAATTGTGTAATTGTTTTTGATGAACAAAACTTAAGCAATCCCAAGAGGAAAAGTCAAGGAGTTAATTGGTGCACACATAGGTGCTTGCTGTTACAAGCACATAAGCATACAAACATGTAATAAACTAATTTAAAAACATTTTAACCGGCTTATTCCAGACTTGGTATTTTAGACATTTAGTGAAATGTAATCCTTGAAATAATACCGAGTGGTAAATGTGATAATGTCTGGAATGCATTGAAATTTAATCTCATTTTCACTTTCAAATAGCCTCTGATCTAACAAGCTATAACTCACACACCACATCTGTTCATATCAATTGTTTTCTCCAGTTACATCACAGTTAATGTAACTGAATTCATTTTACTTCCCCCCAGTTAGATAATTAATGTAATTCACAGTTGTGCTTGCTTTATAACTTGCCTGTATCTTGTGCTGTCAGAGTGTTTTGAAACCAAATAAGAAAAGAGACTTTACTTTGTTAACAGTCATCAGCAGCTGTACAAAGCCTTCACACTTCTTTGTCTCTAAGTGACCTGAACAGTGTTTGTTCTGTCTCATTTCCTCTGTTCCTGTCTCAAACATCATTGTGACCAGAACTTTGTATATTCGCTCTTTTCGAGTATACCCCCTTCCTACAATCTACCCTTCATCCCCTCCCCTGAACACCCCACCATTGTGTCTTGATGACCAGAACAAAGTATACCTCCTTCCTATAATCTACCATTCATCCCCCCCATAACCCCCCACCATTGTCTTGATGACCAGAACAGAGTATACCCCCTTCCTACAATCTACCATTCATCCCCACCCCTGAACCCCCCGAACATCATTGTGACCAGAACTTTGTATATTCGCTCTTTTCCTCCTTTCACCCACCACTGCCTTTAGACAGGAACAGAATGTATTCTGTCTACCTTCCCCATCTGTTACACTAATGTGTGTTATGACCACAGCAGAGTATGTCTTCTCCTTTCCCCCCACCCTGACACCATAATGTTTTATGACCAAAACAGAGTGTATAGTATCTCCTCCCTCCCAAGTATATAGTATCTCCCCCTCCCCCCCCTTCCCCCTATTGTGACTTGATGACCAGAACAAAGTATATCTCCTTCCTCCCTTCCTCCATACCATTGTGTCTTGATGACCAGAACAGAGAATACCTTCTACCTACAATCTACCCTTCAACCCCCCCCCCCCCCCCCCCCCCCCCCCCCCCCCCCCCCCCCCCCAACCCCCCACCATTGTGTCTTCTTCTTCTTCTGCGTTCGATGTTTTGGCTGCGTCAGACGGTCACCCCTGTCGCCACGATGTAACCCACGGTCTTCTCCAGGTCGTGGCGGTCAACCCAAAGCTGCGCCTGTAGCTCTGTGCCCCCTGGCCAGGTTTGACGCCGTAGAGCTTCATGGGTTGGGCAGTGTTGGAGGATGTGTTCAGGGGTCTGGGGTCCAGTGCCATATGGACACTCATCAGTGTGGGCGATCTTTATGCGGTGACATTGTGTCTAAATGACCAGAGAATATGTCCTTCCTACAATCTACCCTTCATCCCCCCCTGAACCCCCCACCATTGTGTCTTGATGACCAGAACAGAGTATACCTCCTTCCTATAATCTACCATTCATAACCCCCCACCATTGTGTCTTGATGACCAGAACAGAGTATACCACCATACCCCCTTCCTACAATCTACCCTTCATCCCCCCCCCCCCCCCCCCGAACCCCTCACCATTGTGTCTTGATGACCAGAACAGAGTATACCTCCTTACTATAATCTACCATTCATCCCCCCCATACCCCCCCACCATTGTGTCTTGATGACCAGAACAGAGAATACCTCCTTCCTGCATCCTACCCCTCATTCCCCCCCCACCCCCACCCACACACACACTCCATTGTATCTTGGTGACCAGAACAAAGTATTTATCTCCTTCCCCACTCTCCCCCCCTCCCCCAACCATTGTGTCCTGATGACCAGAACAGAGTTTATCTCCATCTCTTTCCTGCCCTCCCACCCACCCATCCCCCACCCACACCCAACCATTGTGTCTTGATGACCAGAACAAAGTTCTCCATCTCTTTCCTGTCCTCCCACCCACCCATCCCCCACCCACACCAAACCTTTGTGTCTTGATGACCAGAACAAAGTATACTCCCACCCCCAACCATCGTGCCTTGATGAGCAGAACAAAGTATATCTCCCCCCACGTCCCCCACAACCATTGTGTCTTGAAGACCAGAACAGTTTTTATATCCTTCCATCTCCCCCACCCCCCCTCACTCCCCCCCACCCAACCATTGTGTCTTGATAACCAAAGTATATCCCCAGACCCCCCACCATTGTGTCTTGATGACCAGAACAAAGTGTATCCCCCCCCCCCACCATTATCTTGTAGACCAGAACAAAGTATGTCTCCTTCCACCCCCACCCCCACCCCCCACTGTGTCTTGAATCTTGAATACCAGAACAAAGTATATCTCCTTCCTCCACTATGACTTGAATACCAGAACAAAGTATATCTCCCTCCTTCTCCCCTCCCCACACCATTATGTCTTGAGGACCAGACCGAAGTATATTTCCTTCCTTCCCCACACCACTGTGTCTTGATGACCAGAAAATATCAATCTGTCTATCTATTTATCTGTCTATCTGTCTATATCTTCTTTCTCTCTTTTCCCCTTACCCCCACCACCATTGTGTTCTGATGACCAGAACAAAGTATATTTCCTTCCGCCCACACCATTGTGTTTCATTGCCAGAACAATATCTCCATCCCTCCCACACCTTTGTGTCTTGATCAGAACAAAGTACATCTCCTACTGCTTTCCCCACCCCCCACCCCCTCTGCCCATCATTGTCTTGATGACCAGAATAAAGTATATCTCCCTTCTCCCCCCACACCATTATGTCTTGATGACTAGAACAAAGTATATCTCCCTTCTCCCCCCACACCATTATGTCTTGATGACCAGAACAAAGTATATCTCCTTTCTCCCCCCACACCATTATGTCTTGATGACCAGAACAAAGTATATCTCCTTTCTCCCCCTACACCATTATGTCTTGATGACAAGAACAAAGTATATCTCCCCCCTCTCCCCCACACCATTATGTCTTGATGACCAGAACAAAGTATATCTCCCTCCTCTCCCCTACACCATTGTGTCTTGATGACCAGAACAAAGTATATCTCCCTTCTGTCCCCCCCACCCCCTCCCACACCATTATGTCTTGATGACCAGAACAATTTCCATTTCCCTTCTCCCCCCACACCATTATGTCTTGATGACCAGAACAAAGTATATCTCGCTTCTTTCCCCCACACCATTATGTCTGATGATTACAACAAAGTATATCTCCCTCCTCCCCCAACACCATTATGTCTTGATGACCAGAACAAAGTATATCCTTTCTGCCCCCCTCCCTCCCCCCGATCTCCCCACCCCTGCCTCACCCCCTCTCACCACCACCCCCTCAGCAAAATTGCGTCTTCATGACAAAGGATATCACTCTCCCTGCCCCCCCCCCCCCCTCCACACACACACCATTGAGTCTTGGTGACCAGAACAAAGTACATTACAACTGTTTCCTTCCTCCCACACCATTGTGTCTTAATCAGTTAACCAGAACAAAGTATATCTCCTTCCTTCCTCCCCCCCCCCCCCCCACCATTGTGTCTTGATGACCAGATTAAAGAATATCTCCTTCCCTCACCCCACACCATTGTGTCTGGATGACATAACAAAGTATATTATATCCTTCATTCCTCCCAAACCATTTTGTTTTATGTCCAGAACGAAGCATGTTCTGCCTTCTCCCAAATTTCTCATGCATTATTATTTATGTCTTATGTGAACAGTGCTGTTCTCTCCTTTTCTCTCCCCATCCCTCTCAGATCATTGTTATATGATCAGAATAATGTTTGTTATCCAACCGCTGTGGTGAAGTGGTTGGTGTCTTGGACTGATTATTGGCATGATGTTAGTTTGAACCCCATCAGTGGTTTAATATTGTATTTAAAATTTATTTTTATTTTTTATATATTATTTTAGCATGAGGCCAGATCTTACGCTGAGTTGAGTCTAGAGTGTCTGTGGGCTCAAATCTGGAGACTGGGACCACAGAGTCAAGAGTTATCCACTTCACAGGGAAGTGATAACACAAACCACAAATTTCCTGTCCAGCACTGCATGTCTGCCTTGGGTGTGGCTGATACTGGGAATGAAAGGAAGCATGGAATAGAGCACAGCCCTGACAGTTATTTACTTAAACAGACCTCTGGAACGGGATTATTTACCATCCTCATTCTTGAGTCCTCACCAGATAAAGAAACAAAAGTCCAGTTATTCGGTGATTCATGCCCTGCCCTCATGGTCACCACAGGTTCCATCTCCCCCATCACCTGGTGGTGAGATGCTGAGTGACATGGAGGTAGTACTATAATGGCAGGGATCAGTTGACGAGGCTGCACAAAACACCCCCAAAAAATAACAACAACAAAAACAAACCAAACCAAAAACAAACCCAGAGTACTTTCTCATTCCTTTCCCTCACTCATTATAGTCTCTTCTTCACTCTCCCTTGTCTCACCCTCGCACATTGTGTCAGAAGGATGTATGTATATTCCCCCTGTCTTATTGTCCCTCTCGCTCTTCATTGTGTCTTGTGACTGAACTATATTCCTTCCCCCACTCCCTCCTTCAGGACCTCTTTATTCCACATTGTGTCCTGATGATCAGAGCATTGTATATGTTAATATCTGCCCTTCCTTCCCTTCCTTTCATGCTCCAGTATCCTTGTGGCCAAAACAATGGATGTGGCCAAAACAGTGGATGTGTTTCTTCCCTTCTCACACACACACACACACACACACACACACACACACACACACACAGAGTTACACACAGATGCATATGCATGCACATACACACACAGGAACCCAAACACACATGGAACACACACATGAACACACACGCACACACACACACACACACTAACACAGTCATCAGTGGAGTGATGAGACATGCACCAAGCAGGGACATAGCCCTACAGGCAGACAGTGATGTTGATTGGTCACACTTGTGTGTTGTCCACAGCACGACTGTCAGGAGTTCTTGGCCCTGTTGCTGGACACCTTCCACGAACAACTCAATCGTGCCACCCTCTCCACCCCCACCCCCACCCCCCAGTCTACCTCCACCCTCACCATCGCTGCTGCTACTACAGATGCTTCTCAGGGCCAAGGTCATCTCAACAACGAAGACCTGGGTGAGCCAGGGGCCTCTGGCAAAACGGAAACCAGCGAGTGCTCCGTGTCTGCGGCTTCAGATGCTGGCTACAAGCTTCTGTGCCCAGAGACGCTGTCCAGCGAGGAGGAGCATGGTGGAACTAGCGGAGCAAGTGAGGCCTTGCCAAGGTCAAGTCCAGGACAGAGTTCCCTTGCGGCAGAGCCAGGTCCGGGGAGGTGCTCCCTGAAGCGCATCTCCTCCTCCTCCACTGAGGCGGTGATGGCCTCGCTGTTTTCGGAGGACAGCAATCACTCCACGCTGTCCGCGCACAGCACAGACTCTGAGCAGAGCAGCGCTTTCAAGAAGTTGAAGATTGAGGCGGACAGCACAAACTCGAGTGGCGTGTCTGTTCTGAGTTCCGTTTCCGAACTCTGCACTCAGGAATCATCCCCCCGCGCTGAGGCGCACGGTGACCAGACATGTGCTGCTCAGCCCGGGGGCGGTTGTAAAGAGACCTCAGCATCAGACAATAACAACTCCGCGGAAAGCGGGGTGGAGTCCATGGAGATGTCTCCGCCTGCTCACTCCAGTATACCTCAACGGAAATGTGTTAGGCTAGATATTCCATCCTCATCTCAGGGTACCTCATTGTCCAGCGATCCCACGTGGAGCAAGGTGGACAAGGAACGCTCATCCGATTCAGAACTCGCTGCGGAAAGTGCAGAGGTGGAGGACTCTACGAAAGCGGAGGGTAGCTCTGCTTCGAATGGTTTGAAAAAGTTCAACAACACAGAACTTGTGTCACCGACTGGTGTGATGTCTGATGTTGCGGCGCCGTCATCGCAGGGGCAGACGTGTCCAAATGATCTGCCGGCTATGACGTCATCACCACAGGAAGCATCTCGGACCAACCCCCTGCACTTTTACTGCAAGGAGACGAAGACACTGAACACCAATGTCCTCGTGTCCAACTACGTGCAGGGGGATGTCAGCACAGACTCCGAGAAGTTTGCCAAGGTACGTGCTGAAGTTTGCTACTTGATTGCCAAGGTATGTGTTGAAGTTTAATATGGTGTGTGTTGAAGTTTGTCCAGGTGTGTGTTGAAGTTTGCAAAAGTATGAATTGAAGTTTGCTAAGGTAAGTGTTGAAGTTGGTTAAGGTATGTGTTGAAGTCTGTCAAGGTACTGGATGAAGTTTGTCAAGGCACGTGTTGAAGTTTGTTAATTAAGGAAGTTGCTGACGTTTGCCAAGGTAGGTGTTGAATTTTGTTCAAGTACTTGTTGAAGTTTGCCAAGGTACATGTTCAAATTTGCCAAGGTATGTATTCAAGTTCAAGATATGTGTTCAAGTTTGCCAAGGTTTGTGTTGAAGTTTAATATGGTACATGTTTGTTAACCCCTAGGCTGCCTGCATGACGAGATAACTCGTCATGGCAAGCATGTATGCTTCGCTGCCACAATGACGAGATAACTCGTCGTCGAAATATTCTGACTTTTCCCTGCTTTGCATTCAGTTCGTTGACAAAAATGCTGGTAGCTTTAGTTTGGGGAATCTTTCTGGATTCTATTCATAGCTAGAAACACCATCTGCGTCATAAGGCAGTCCTTTATTTGAACGTTTTGGTTGGGTTACTGGCCGCAGTCTTTGCCTGGCTCCTCTCCTCGCTCGCTCAACAAAATGTCGGACTGACTCCGTGCTCAAGACATGCGCTCGTGGCGAACTAAATCAACCGAGATTACTTTCTTTAGCTGATGCTCAGAAAGAATTGGAGCATAAATTTGAAGGAGAAGACAGTGGTGAACATTTATAGGACGATTTGATAGAAAATAAAGGGAGCAATCAAGAGAGTGGCCAAGATACAACTATCAGTGAGTGATGCTGGCTGTTCAACTCTAGCAGACGACAGGTCACCGAATTTTTAGCAGGACACCGTAAGCTATTTTCTTGGCACTCAGCCAACGCGGTCTGATGATAACTGGATGAAGTGACAGTGTGAGAGGGGTGAAGAGGAGGGGGGTGGAGACTGAGGGGGCGTGGCCTCACATCCATATTATCACTTGCAGAAGTCACAATGCATCTATTTCTTTTTCAGTTTTTTTTTATATTGTGGTTGTTCTAGTATGATTTTGTGTGTGCAGATATCCATTTGTCCAGAAAATGATATTTTTGTGCAAATTACCAGACTAATGTTTGTAATGAACAAGTTGAAAATGTGACAAAAAACAAAACACTGATTTCAAAACAACAGCATGTCACTTAAAATGCATAAAATGGGAAAACATCATGTGTTTTGTATTCTTTATTCATTTCCCTTTCAGAAAATATATGCTTTTATGGGTCTTTTTCCAATAACAAAGAGCACAGAATTTTTTGAAAATTTATACCCGTTTTTTGTGAAAAAACCCTGGCAAATAGATTTCACTTAAATCTTATTTTCCTGGCAGCGAAAGGGTTAAGGCACATGTTGAAGTTTGTTAAGGTATGTTCTGAAGTTTGCCAAGGTTCATGTCACAGTTTACTGTGTTTGCTTGTTGATGTTTAAGGTTTGTGTTCAAGTTTGCCAAGGTTTGTGTTGAAGTTTTAAGGTGTGTATTGAAGTTTGCCATGGTAAGTTTGTCAAGGTGCATGTTGAAGTGTTGAAGTTTGCCAGGGTATGTGTTAAGTGTTGAAGGTTTGCCAAAGCATGTGCTGAAGTTTGTCAAAGTACATGTTAAGTATTGAAGTAAGGTATGTGTTGAAGTTTATCAAGGTACCATACTTTTCGGCCTACAAGGTGCTGCAGCACATAAGAAGCACCCTCTGAATTTAAAGAAAAAAGTTATTTTGAACACATATAAGGCATACACATCTGAAAAGCTGCATCTGCTGTTAAGTGAAATTACCCCATTATGACTCTGCTAAAAGCGAATCTTGTTTTCTGAGTAGTGATGTCATCATTGGATAACTGGATCAGAATCTGACTTGTTTTGTTGATTTGAATCTGTTTCTTCATTTGTCTGCTTTGTTATCTGTTGCTTTTTTTAACACTTAAAAAGAAGAAAAAGATGGCAGTCTTCAGTTGAATGTAGACTGTAAATCCCCAAATCATTAACTTGTTAAATCAGAATCCAGTCTGTTAGTCCTGCTTTCAGTCCCTTCCACCATTTTGATTTGTGTTTTGCTTTCGAATAACAATCAGTTTGCTTATGATTTCTCTAACTTTGCACCATAAATATATCTCCAACTCAGATACTGCTCTTTTTTCATGGCCTAAGGTTGAGCTGTGGTCAGGTTCAGTTGAAATTTGGTGTAATAAGGGATTTGGTTTCAGTTTGATAAGATGGTGTGTGAGCAGGTAACTGGAGTAGAATGAGTTAAGGTACATGTTGGTGTGTGAGCAGGTGGACAACCGCAGTCAGGTGCCGGTGACGAAGGAAGTGAACCTGCTGCAGGAGGCTCTGCAAGGTCTGGAAGAGGACAAGGTGAGAGTCGTTCACTGCTGCTGCTGCTTACCAGTTTGCAACTGAAGGCAATGCAGAACAGCGCACTGTGCAGACCACATGGCGCCGTGTATTACAGTGCAGTGCAGTACAGTGCAATTCAATTCATAGTACAATGCGGTGCAGAGAAGTACAGTGCAATACAGTACAATACAAAATAGGGCATTACAATGGAGTGCAATACCGTGCACTAGAATTCAGTACAGACTGCTGTGCAGTACAGTTAGTACAGTGTAGTACAGACTACAGTACAGTGCAGTACAGTTCAGTACAGACAGTTGTGCAGTACAGTTCAGTACAGAATACAGTACAAGTATAGTTTAGTTCAGTGCAATACAATACCATCCAGTAGAGTGCAGTTCAGCTCAGTACAGTTTAATACAATACTGTACAGTGCAGCGTAATGCAGAAGTGTGTATTGTAATACATTAAAATTCAGTGAAACGGAACTGTACTTTGTGAATACATTATAGCGTAGTGGATATGAAGAATGTGACTCTAGAAGAGCAGTGTATGTGAGTGTGCTGGTGTGCATTCTTCTGCTTTCATATGCTAGTATGCATATTAGCGCTGCTTTGTGTGTGTGTATATGTGTGTGTGTGTGTGTGTGTGTGTGTGTGTGTGTGTGTGTGTGTGTAATGAGACATGAACCATTTAATTCTTTTTCTGTTGAAAATTTGTATTCCTTGTTTGAGATATTCTCAACTTTTTCCCTGCCAGGTGGAAAAAGCCTTGATCAGCAAAATGCTGATGACTTGTTAACAACCCTGTGTGTCTGTAAGAATGTGATGATGTGATGTAACGTGATGTTTTGTTTCAACTGAACATTGTATTCTTTGTTGTGAGTTATTCACACCCTTTTCCCTGGCAGGTGGAAAAAGCCTTGATAGGCAAAACAGTGACAACTAACAACCTCATGTGGCATGTCTTTGTTTATGTGTCTGTATATAAATGCGATAGGACATGAAACACTCAATTCTCTTTCTAATCAGCAAAACGCTGATGATCAACAACCCTGTGTGTGTCTGTAAGAATGTGATGAGACATTGAACAGTTTCGTTTCAACTGAACCATGTAGTCCATGTTATGAGTTTTTCACACCCTTTTCCCTGCCAGATGGAAAAAAGCCTTGATTGGCAAAACAGTGACAACCAACAACCCTATATCTGTGTGTGTGTCTACATATGAATGTGGTAAGTTCTCTTTCTGATCAGTGAATCACAGATGACTAACAGTAACAACCCTGTGTGTCTGTATGAGAATGTGATGAGACATTGAGCAGTTTCGTTTCAACTGAACTGTGTATTCCATACGAGTCATTCACACCCTCTTCCCTGGCAGGTGGAAAAAGCCCTGATTGGCAAAACGCTGACAACCAACAACCCCACCCACCTGATGACGGCAGCGGAGGAGGGGGCGGACAAAGCGAGTCACCATGTCAGCAACCTGCGCACGGTCAAAACGAAGCACCCGGGTGGCGTTCTGTGCAAGGCCACCACAGACCCGAACCTCCTGAACAACAGCTACGAGTATGAAGAGGAGGTGCTGGTGGGGTACAGCAGTCTGGTGCAGAAACCAGGTAGGGGGTGGGAGTGGTCTGGGTGGTATGTTAAGCAGGATTTTTTGTTTGTTTTGAACATTCGTACATGCTTTCCATTTCAGAGTAGCCATAATTTATAACAGAATCATGTAAAAATAGAATACTGTATTGAATGGTACATCAGTGGATCACGTTTTACAGGAAAACTGATAGAGAAATAAATGGTGGGCACTTTTTTCACGGGTGAACTAACCTTCTGGGAGTTGGGAGAGTGTATTCAAACAGCGCATGTATGATGCACTTAAGTTTATAACTGGAAGATCCAAAGACTAGAGAAAGTGCACTCGGCTTAAAAGATGGCCAGCGAATGTGTGAGGCCAATAAAGAAGATGGAGAGGAAACCATTGTTAAAAAAAGAGAGAGAAAAAAAGAAAGCCAGCAAAATTGTCGCTGCTAGATTGTAAGGAGAGAATACAATGAACGGTGTTTAATGACATAATGGGGAAAACTCTGTGCACTCTCTGCAACTGTGCACTTGCTGCAAGTGTGAATTCTCCATCAGTTACAGTGGTTGTGTCATTGTGACATTGAATTAGAAGAGAACAGTGAGTTCCTGAAATTTTAAAAAAGTTCTGTATCATCTGTTCTTTTTGGTAAGATTTTGGTAAATATTTATGTACATAGTTGATTATGTACATAGTTGATACTGAAATTGTACTCTGGATTAAAACAAGTTAGATATGGGGAGAAGATTGAATGAATGATTTTGAAATAGTACAGATACAAAAAAAAAAAAAAAAAAAATTATCTGTGAAAAAAAACACACACCACAAAAACAATTAATGATAAAAGGGAAAAAGTAAAAGCAGTAGATCTGTTCATTCAGCAATTCATTTCTTTGATAATTCATTCATTCTTTACAAACAGATAATGTGTTAATTAACAATAAAAACAAAATTAGAAGGTAGTAGTAGTTCACTTCATTCATCAGTTCATTTGTTAAGTAATTTCAAGTAAGTGTTCATATTCATCTCATATTTGTTATGTTTTGGAGTGCTTAGCTACAATGTTGACTTGGGTGTTTGTTAGTTCCTTGCCTGACTAAGATGTTTGTGTGGGTATTTGTCTGTGTGTATGTGTGTGCGTGTGTTTTATGTGCATGTGTGTATGGATGCGTGTATGTGTATGTACATGTTTTATGTGTGTGTGTGTGCATTTTATTTGTATTTGTGTGTGTGTGTGTGTTTATTTTTTTATGTGTGTGTGAGTGCACAAGTGTGTGTGTGTGCGTGTATGTTTTACACGTGTGTGTGTGTGTGTGTGTGGGGGGGGGGGGTGGTGCATGTGTGTATGTATTTGTGTGCCTGTGTGTTTGATATATATATGTGAGTTTGTGCATGCATGTATGTTTAATATGTGTGTGTGTGTGTCAGTGTCAGCAGGAGTGGGGTGCGTGAAGCCGGCTCTGGAGTGTGTGATGGGGGGCGTGGTGGGGGAGAAGATGGAGCTGGAGGGGAGCGTGGCGGTAGACAAGGTCAGCTCTGAGGTGGAAAAGAACGTGCAGATGCAGGCCCTGTCCAAGCTGAAGAACACCCTCACCAAGGTTTGTGTGTTTGTTGTACGTGTGTATGTGTGTGTTTGTGTGTGTGTGTGTGTGTGTGTGTGTGTGTGTGTGTGTGTGTGTGTGTGTGTGTGTGTGTGTGTGAATGCTTGTGCATTGTTGTGTGTGTATGTGTTGTGCCTGCATGCATGTGCATTGTTGTGTGTGTGTGTGTGTGTTGTGGTGTGTGTGTGTGTGTGTGTGTGTGTTGTACCTGCATGCATGTGCATTGTGGTGTGTGTTTGTGTGAAGTGTGAGAGGTGTGCGTGTGGTGTGTGTGAAGTTAAACTGTTTTTAAAACAGTACTTTTATTTTGGCAAGTTTTATCTGAAATATAATTTTTTTAATTTGTGTACTTTAATCATGTTTTGTTAAATGTCTTATAGTGTAAGGATAAGCTCTATATAAATGCACATTATTATGATGATGATGATGATGATGATGAAATTGAACACAGTCTGAGATTGCAACCTATATCTTGGTGGGGTGGGAAATGAACATGCAAACCATCTGTAGCACATGTGTTGTATATGCGAGTAACCATACTTCTCAGTCTGTTAAGAGTGTAATAGATATGGAGTTTCCATAAAAAGATGGACCCTGACACAGCAACCTAATATGTTCAGTTCAGTGATCAAGCAAAATGTGACAGGAAAACTACGAAAAGAATTACAACTTAATTTTGTATGGTTTTACTGTCAGATTCAACTCTTTTGTAATCTTGTTTATGTTAGCAGAAACCAAGCTTCAGCACAGGATTTAAGTTACGATAAAAATACTCCTAAATCTTGAAGGATTTTGGAAGAGATCAGTGCTGTTTATTGATTGTTGCCAAGAATGATCCTCATGAAGGGAAATTACATCTGTGCACAATGATTCTAGATCCTGATTAAGGGAATTTATATCTCTATCTCTTGTGTGTGTGTGTGTGTGCGTGCGTATCCATGTGTGTGCCTGCATGTGTGGGTGTGCCTTTTGAATTTCAGAGCAACATCCGTGAGGACATTTCGGACAAAGCCTCCACATCGGAAAGCACAGAGACGGAAGATGGGGACATGGAGGTGGAGGCGGAGGAGAGCTCACCCTCGGAGGATGAGGAGGCGGAGGAGGAGGAGCCACCATCCAGGGGCAGCATCGTGGGGGACAACTCCGTGTCCCTGCCCAACCCGGCACGGTGCTTCACGGCAGCTGACGTGGCGGCAGCCAATGCAGCGTGGGAGTGCTACAAGTCCCGCAACAACAGTGTGGTGGTGGAAACCTTTCAGGGCCAGTTCAAGAGCACCGTGAGTGTCGCGTGCTTACCTAGGGCACTTTGTGATATGATTGAGTGATATGTGTACGTTTACAGCGCCTTTCCTTGGTCAGAGACTCTTTTTCTCTTTAGCGATTCCATATCAGGGCCTGTCTTGCGATGCTTGGTTTTCATAGTGTTTGCCTGATGCATCCCAACCCCCTCCTTCCAGTTTCACTGGCAAGTAGTTGTGTCTACAACTTCAGGTTGACATTACTGATCTTGTCTTGCCAGTGCATCTGTTAGATTCTTCTCACACAGCTGTTGCGTATGCACTTGATTTAGGATAGCCTTTGACTTCCCCCGTGTCTGAGCACCAAACAGCAACACTGACTTTATATTGGAATTAGAAAGCCAGATTTTAGTTTGTTTTCACAGCACTCTGAAGCTCCAGATGTTCTTGAGCTGTGAAAAGGCATTAGTATTGCATGGGTGGGAGTATTTCTGTCTTATATGGATGTCCATATTGGCATTTGGTTTTCTTCTGTCCCCTTCATTTTACTCTTTTTTTTTTTAACTTAAAATTTTTTTTTTCCAAAAACATGTATACAATACAGAGAATAGTTTGAAACAAACAATATAAAACGAACAGTAGCATCCTCCACTACAGAGAGAAAGACAAAACAAAACCAAACAAAAAAAAGACAAAACAAGACAAAACAAACCTGTAACAACAACAACAAAAAAAACCTAAACAAACCAACGACAACAAAAAACAAAACAAAAAAACTTGTCCAGTCATTCAGTCAATCAATGTTTACACATTAATGATTGCAGTAATCATGATCATTTAAGATGACATTAATAATAAATAGCCTGGACCAGTTGTAACATAGCAACAGCATCAATTATGTCAACTATTACAGTAATGGTATCAAGGGTGAGGTGAAAGCGAGTGGTAGCATTATAATATCATAATAAGGAGCATGAGTAAACCACTTCTACATTATTGGAAAAGAAAGCTTGTAGTTAATCACATTGTAAAGACATCAACAACCATAAAAATTCAAAAAATAAATAATACATATAAGAAATAAATAAAGACCTGCTAGTACAAAGTAAGGACTGTTATAGTAATACAGAATGATAACTATGGAACATGCAAAATTGTGATTAAGTAACAGTTTCCATAATTGGAAGGTAACTGTTCCACTTTCTACGGAAAGCATGATGATTCAGTAGTATATAAGATGCATGTTCTTTGATTTTGTATCTGTATCTGAGCTGTGTTTTAAATGCATTGAGTTGTGGTGGTTGTATATTGAATTTGCATTTGTACAGAAAGTTTTTGGCAAGTAAAATGATGAAATCTAAAATGTCATCTGTAGCAAATGTGTGTGAGTTTCCAAATAAAACTTAATTCTTCACATAATTGGGCATTGTATACATTATTGCATTTGTTATTAATATCAGTTTAGAAAGCAGTCCAAAATCTCTGCGCAATCTCACATCTCCAAAAAAGGTGTTCAGTGGTTTCTGGATGTGATCCACAGAAGCTGCATTTATCGTTATGAGAGATATTCATATGTTTCAGAGACCCCCTTCATTTTACTTAATTTGGGCATGAATTGAAAGTAGTACATGCACTTAGGTTCAGCAGCCCATGGGTCTTGGCTGCATACTTTTCAATATTATGAAAGTGGGTTACTCATGCCCATGACATCATCACTTTGTTCCCACTATCTTTAAAGGGGGTGAAGTAATGTAGATACATGACAGTGAGGAAAAATGTGTGTGTTTGAAAATAGATGGGGATTTTCTGTTGGTTTATTGAACACATGATGGTAATTTATCTGTTGCAGGTTGTGTGCTCAGAATGCGACCATGTGTCAGTGACCTATGAGCCGTTCATGTACCTGTCTCTTCCCATTCCTCATGCCATGGAGCGCCAGATCTGTGAGTTCTGCATATATTTGTATTATGAAATAAAAAGGGCTGAGTCTCATTCAGGAAGCTAAACCCTGGTCATGTTGTCAGACATCACATATGGCTCTTCCCATTTGAGACACATGTTTTTAAAGTTCGGCAAGAAAAACAACAAGGGATATACAGGGTGGGAAAGGCATAGGAGGGGAGTGATTATTTCTTCGGGAAGGAAGTAAGAGGGAAATGAATATGGTAAAAAAAAGAGAGGGGAAGGGGAGAGAGGAGGGATATATATATATATATAATATATATGTATATAAGTCCTGTGTGTATAAAATGTTTAATATCAGTGGAAATTTTATGTGATCTCTCTGAATGCTTAAACCTGTACATAACTGTTTGTTGTTACGTAAACTGATCTTAGACATTTCAGTGGAATTTTATGACATCTCTTTGGATCCAAAAATATGCATGCGTTTTCTTAAGGTATATCTGTGTGTTTGTCTGTAATTATATTATTACTAAGATTATTAATTTGGACATGTGTACTAGGTGTTAAGAGATCTCTGGATGCCAGAACATGAACATGTCTTTTTGGTGTATATGTTTGTTTATGTTAGTTATGATTGTAATCATTATCAGTATTATTAATATTATTATTGTTATTATTATTAATAATTTGGATGTTTATAGGTGTGGTGTACGTGCGGCCACACAAGTCAACAGTACGCTATATGCTGACGCTGCACAAGAATGACAAGGTGCAGCAACTTCGCCATGAGTTGCAGACCTTGACAGGCACGGAGAACACTGATGTCATCATCGCTGAGGTCCTCGACAATCATGTCTCCAGGATTCTGGTAGGTCATGGGGGTGAGGGTGTGGTGGTCAGGGAGTAAGGATGGATGCAGACAGAGGTGGTAGTGGGATAAATCAGGGGTTGTTGTGGAGGGTGTTTGGTTGACAAAAAGTGTTACAACAGGGGTGAGAGTACTTCAGTGTAATACAGTACAGGCATTTTTTGGAATTTTTTTAATAAATATTTGTTTTTGTAGTTTTTTTTTTTTAAAGTACTTATTTCCTTTCCCTGAAGTGACCCCTGGGCCCCAGCATCAAACTTTTTTTTTTTTCAAAATACTTTTACTCATTCATTCATTTAAAAAAAAAAAATTTTTTTTACAATGCACAAAACTTACCCAGCATCAAAACTTTTCAGAATTACAAATACCTATATCCCGTCCATGTGAGAAGACCCATCCACATGAGAAGAGAAGCATGTGTGTATGTGTGGGAATGCTTAAAAAGTTCAGCCCTTGCCATATGGTGTTTGTCTGCTGCTGGACATGCCTGATGCATCCAATTTCCTTCGTCAGTTTTTGAGAGGCAAATCAAGGGAAAAGATTCAAGTTGGTGTACTTGCTGTTTAGAAGGTTTGAAGAAAGATCGCATCCCTTAGGCCGCATTCAGCTCATGTCTGAGAGGAGGAGGAAATTCCAAGAAGTTTAGTCTGTACTGTGTGAACGGTCGCTCTCAGCATGGACTGTGTTGTGCCATGTGCTTTATGGATCATCGTGCTCAGTTCTAGAGGTTGTGTGCAAACACAGGCGCGGGTAAATGTCATTGTGGAGATAAAATGGCTGCAAGGAAGATTATGACAAACATATATGATTATATAAATTTAAAGAAGTTAGATATTACTGTAAATTAATGTTGCTGACAGAAAGCAAAATATGGCTGCAAGGAAGAATTATGACAAATATATATGATAATATAAATTTAAAGAAGTTAGATATTACTGTAGATTAATGTTGCTGACAGAAAGCAAAATAAATCTGTAATTTAATATGACCGACAGAAAATGAAATGAGTCAGTGCAATAGAAAAAAAAAAAAAGAATGAATAAATAGACACTTAATCAGACATAAAAAAGAATGAGTCAGTACCTGACAGCAGGGAAGCGTGGTGACCTTACACCCTCTGACCTCTGCCCTCAGGATGAGAACATCATGCTGCGCTACGTCAACGACACGGCACGCACCATCTACGCCTTCCAGATGCTCCCCCCACCGGAGATGCCCCCCCAGGAAGAGGTGACGGCAGTGGACGACCTGATACCTTCCAGCCCACCACACATTCCCTCTCCGGAACCATCCTCTCCGGCTCCAAGCGGTGGTGCCTCCTCAGCTGCCGCCACTGATCCCTTTGCTCAACCTCTCACCATTGATGTTTCGGGGGGAGATGCTGTGGCAGTGCGTTCCCCCCCATCCCCCTTGCTCAGCATGGACCAGGTGAATGCCATGCTGAATGCCAGCGGGGAGGTGGAAAGGTCAAGGTCGCCGTTGGCCAGCGAGGCAGCCACAGCCCTGCACGGGGTAGAAGGGCCGGGTGATGACTACGATGGAGCGGAGGGGCTGGCCGCTGGATCCAAACTGTCCGGCGTCATCGACGACACCACCACGTCAGAGTTTGGTGGGGCAGGGCCTGGTGGCAAGGAGGAGGAGGAGCTGCAGGCGGAAGGGGCGGACCCCATGCTGATGGGCACGGGCCTGTGGGAGTGGGGGGGCGGTGGAGGGGGTGGGCGGGATGAGTTCCTGGACCACCACCACCACCCTTCTCACCACCACCACCACACGGCACCCCCCACCTCCCCCACTTCCCAGCACTCGGGGACCTTTGCCCCCAGGGACCTGAACCTCAACCTCAACCTGAACGTGGAGGACTACTCCACGGAGGCGCTGTTCCCCCAGTCCCCATCCTCCATGGACGTGGAGATGGACCACATCCCTTCCGCCTCAGACCTGGCTAACCCCCAGATCTGGCCCGGGCCGGAGGACATGGGGGGTGTGGGGGACAAGGGAGGGGGGGATGCGGGGGTGGGATCCTCAGCTATGATGGACCAGTGGCAGACGTGCGCCATCTGTCTGGAGGAGCTGATGGACAGCCACCTGCTGACCCACCAGAACTGCAAGGGGGTCTTCTGCCACTCCTGTCTGGAGGTGGGTGTTTGGTGCTTCATGTTTTTTTGTTTTGTCACTGCTTGTAAGAGTGTGTGTTTGTGAGTGTGTGTGTTTGTAAGATGAAGTGAAATTTATTCTTGTGTGTGTTTCTCTGTGTGTGCTTGCATGTGTGTGTGTGTGTGTGTGTGTGTTATGCACACACTTGTTTGGAGGCTGGTCCTTCATGTCCTTTTCCTGTCACCGCTTTGTGTGTGTGTTTGCGTGTGTGAGATGAGATGAAATAGTGTGTTTTTCTCTGTGTGTGTGCATGCATGCATGCATCTGTGTGTGTGAATGTGTGTGTGTGTGTGTGTGTGTGTGATGGATACACTGAGTCAGAGGCTGGTGCTTCATGTCCTTTTTCTGTTACTGCTTGTGTATGTGTTGTGTGTTTATGTGTGTTTTATTTTATTGACACACTTATTTAGAGGCTGGTCCTTCATGTCCTTTTCCTGTCATTGCTTTGTGTGTGTGTGTGTGTGTGTGTGTGTGTGTGTGTGTGTGTGTGTGTTTGTAAGATATGGTGAAATTTACTCTAGAAATGAAAGCTGCTGTGTGTGTTTCTCTGTGTTTCTCTGTGTGTGCATGAACTTTGTGTGTGTGTGTGTGTGTGTGTGTGTGTGTGTGTGTGTGTCTTTTGGACACACTTGTTTAGAGGCTGGTGCTTGATGTCCATTTTCTGTCACTGCTTTGTGTGTGTGTGTGTGTGTGTGTGTGTCATATAGACGTTCTTGTTTATAGAGGCTGGTGCCTCATGTCCTTTTTCTGTCACTGCTTTGAGAGTGTGTGTGTGTGTGTGTGTGTGTGTGTGAGAGAGAGAGATTAGGTGAAATTTGAAAAAATAATAACGATAATAGTAATAGTAATAACTGGACATTTATCAGCGCTTTCCTCATTGCACAAATCGCTTTACAATCCACACACACACGCATACAAAACACACTCAGTCATCAACTCAAAATCATGCACAATAAACATATATATGTGCATACAAACTTGTACGTACAACATAAAGATATGTATATACATACATACATGAAAGCCGCTGTGTGTGTTTCTCTGTGTGTGCTTGCATGTGAGCATGTGTGTGTATGTATGAGTGAGATAAAGTGAAGTTTGTAGAAATGAAAGCCTGCCCATCATGGATGTAATACACTGACCATTCTTCTTCTCTTTTTTTTTTCTGGCAGATGTCGGCAAAGCACAGCGGGGACTTGGCAAACAGCTGTCCAGTGAGTGATGCCCCCTGGGACACTGTCTCGCTATGCTCACATCTTTCTTGTTTTTCTAGTTTTTGAACTTTGTGTAAGACATGGAAAAAAGGGTTGAATGTTAAAAGGGGCTCTGGAGTGTGTGTGTGTGTGTGTGTGTGTGTGTGTGTGTGTGTGAGTGACATTTCTGTGACATGCTAAAGGCCATTGCACTTTACAGGAATTACTTATGACCACTTTAACCCCCACCATGTAGGCAATCATACTTCATTTAACTTGCATAGTAACTGATTGTGAACAGAATGCCAAGCGTGTTTTTATGTTTTAGTTGCATTTTTATATACCCCCCCAAGTAGTTTCCTGAAATATACTTATGTTGCGTTGCCTCGTCTTGTCTTGTTTTGTCTTGCATTGAACAAAAATATTCACGAATAACCATCTGAAAACCTGTGTTGCAGGTGTGTCTCTGTCCTGTGGACGTCACACAGGACTTTGTTCCTCTGGCGTCCAGCTCTGTGGTCAAGTCTAAAGTCAGGTCAGTGAGGAGTTCCATGTGTTTGGTACGCCTGTTATTTGTTGTGTATAATTTTGTGTATTGTGTATGATAATGTTTGTGTTCAGTTTGTGTGACTGTGTTTTTCCAATCCTCTGGCAAAAAATTGACAGAATATTCAACACATGAGGCATGAATATGGTTGGTTTTGCCTGGTTTCTCCTTTCCTTTTTTTTTACTTTTCAGTTTAACTTATTTGAGGATTGGTGCAACAGCTGAGTAGTTTAATTGTTGGACTTTAAATCTGAGTGTCCTGGGTTTGAATCCTGGCTACTTTGCCTGTTGGGAGATCAGTCCCATCTCCCAGGTCAAAGGATGTGCAGACCTGCTAGTGCCTGAACCCTTTTAGTGTATTTACACATGCGGAGGGGTGGGTGGGAGGGTGGGGGGGCGGGCAAGGGGGGTCAGGAAGAGAGTATCTGTCTGCTAGACTTTCTGTTGTGAAAGGCTCAGGCTACGTTCACACTAAGCCAGCCAGTTGCTGCTAGCAGCTGACAGCAACTGGCTGAGAATTGTGAGCACGTCATTTGCACTTTCTGCCATGTATTCCGGCGGTAATTGTTCACACTGGTGGCCAGCTATCTCCAGCCAGGTGTTTGATTTGTCTTATGTAGACAGATTAGACAGCTGGCTGGTGCAAGGGATGAATTTTTTTATAATACTAGTAGCGTACACCCCCATGCTCCCCAAATTTGTTTCTTCTATCTGGAGAGTGCCATAGCTGAATCATCTGGCTGTGTCTGTCAGAAGTGTGTTGCTGTGTCAGGTTGATGGCAACTGGCTGGGCAAAGTGTGAACATAGCTGCATCATGAAAAACGGTTTTACAAAGGAGGTGTTTATATGTTTATTTCATTGGATTTTTCTACTGACAAATGAAAACTGTTGGAGGGCATGGGTGGGAATATTTCCATATCATACTGATTTCTGTATTCAGTATTGGAATTTCTGCAAATTTTAAGTGCTTTTTTTTTCTCCATTTTTTTTTTTCGTTTTGTTTCGGTATTGACTTTGGTTAAGCAGGCCCCAAACCACCAGTAGCAAACATTTTGGTGTTACAAAAATCAGTCTCTCATGATTTATTCTTTTTCGTACCAGTTATTGATTCTACCTTGTATGTATGGTTGTGTCCTTCCATCATTGCTGCTGTTGTATATCTACTGAAGATACTTTGCTCCTGCTGTGTGAATCCTGTGATCTATTTGTTGTGTGTGTGTGTGTGTGTGTGTGTGTGTGTGTGTTTTGGTTGCATGTGCTTAAAAAAAGAATTAAGAAAAAAACAAAAAACAGACAAAATAATAACAGCAATGATGATAATGTAAATGTCTGTAAGTTGATATTTTTCCACATTATATGCATATAAGTACATCCATGATATGCTGGGACTAGCTTCTATTGCAACAGTGTTTTCTGATATACTGAGTTTCTTTCGTATTTTTTCTTGCTATTGTTAGTGTTTGTTTTCTGTGATGTTTGTTAAATGTGTCTGTTTTTTTATGCTGTGTAATAACTGAACAGAAAAATAATGAAATTTGTTAAATATGCTTCTGTTCTTTATGCTAAGTAACGATTGAATAGAAAGATTATTAGATTAATGTTTCATGTCCTCCCCGTCATGAACAGACTTCTGGCAGTGGCGGTGACGTTCCGCACGGGTTCAAACCACGTGGTGGCAGGGGGGACTGGCGCAGAGGACAAGGGTGAGGGTCGGGGGGGGATGCACCTGGTGTGCGGCCCTCGCCTGACTTACCTTGCCAGTCAGCAGGACGCTGGCACCCTCTACACACTGGTGGACCGAGTGGTGCCCTTTGTGGAGACCTACTCCCTGCACCTGACTGATGGACAGGTGAGGAGGGCGTGTTGGCTGATGGTGACTCACACACACACACACACACACACACACAGAGACGAAAAAACCCCAGACAAAAACAAAAACAAAACAAAACAAAACACGCACCATCTAACACATGTAGTGAATAGACTTGTTAACCTGAAGATCTCTCTATCTCTCTCTCAACCCAAAGAATGAGTATGAAGAAAAAATTGCATGGTCAGAAGAGAATGCTAACATCTATAAAAATGGACTTGATAGTGATGAATTTCATGACAGTTTGCAGAAGGTTTTTCAGTTATTATACGTTAATGTGAATGATAGTTTAGACCAGTTTGTTACTGCTTTGTATGGAGCTGCTGCATGTATGGTTCGACGAGTGGAACATGGAAGCAACAAAGCGAATGACTGGTTTGATGATGAATGTGTACGAAAGAAAAAGGAAGTCAAAAGGTTGCTGAAAATATTTCAGAGATGTAAAACTGATAAGCCAGAGAAAAAACAAGAGTATGCTGCAGCACGAAAAGAATATGTTAAACTGGGAAAAACAAAAGAACAAGAATTTGAAAATAACAGATTAAAAAAACTAAAAGATTCAGTGAGTGCACCGTATGTATATTCAGTGTTACTATTATTGTGCTGCAGGGTCTGCGATGCTCCCGCTGCGAGTTCAGTGCTCACTGCACCGGCTGCGAAGTGGCCAGGGAAGGGGAGATCACCCTGCAGCCCTGCGACAACCTGACGGTGCACTTCCGGGATGAGCTGCCCTTGGAGGAGGTGGAGGCCAAGACACATGTGTCGGACGACGTGTCCATCCAGGGACTACGCAGCTCCAACCCCATCTCCATCCACGACTGCTTTGAAGCCTTCACTCAGAGGTCTGGTGTCTTTTTTTTTAGGGTCGAGGTGTAATAATGATAATAATAATGATAATACTGTAAATGCAGGTTGACTCTCACAACTCCCAGGCAGGGAGCTTATGGTGTTTACAATAAAAAAAAGAGTTGTGCACGCATAAACATATGCATCAAGTATAGAAGAATGAGCATGGGTCCACAGAAACACACACACACACACACCATCACAACCAACAGAAGTAGTGTGTGTATGTAAGTATGTGTGTGAGTGCGAGTTCATAGTTGGGAGTATCTTCATTAATACCGATTTCTGTGTTTGGCATTTTGATGGATTTTTGTTTGTTTTTTTTATTGAAAAAAAAGTTTTATGTTATTTGTATATTCTGTATGATCATATTTGTGTTTGTGTGACTTTTTTTTTTAATCCTTTGGTGGGAAACACCACAGTATCACTTCACAGTATAGTTGATGCCACAAGCATGTCTTCGGTTTATGTGTTTGAATAATATGACTGAACTTGTACCTGATTTTCTTCTTCTCTTTTTTTCTGCTGCGTCTGCTTCTACGTGTTCTGCAAATTGGTTGTCGACATTGTTTACAGCCCTGACAATGCCCTGTGCAGAGGGCTGGGCAGAAGGCAACAATTTTTGATTATCTTAGGTTTTTGTTGCTGCCCCATCATCTGCACTGTTTCAGTGGCATTACTCCAACACCGTTCATTCTGAGTCCCCCATATACAGCCACACCTGTCGCAGTCCCTGCATTGGCAGTCCACCAGGAACCATCGATGTTAGGTCACCAGGAGGCCACACACCAGAGGAGACCCTGCACTGCTGCTTAATGGGCTGAAAGCACCAATGATAAATGAGTGGTTATGATGACATGGTTTCAGTGAGGTGCTGGATGAACACAACCCCTGGTACTGTCCCGGCTGTGAGCGCAACCAGTGTGCCAAAAAGACCATGACTGTGTGGAGATACCCTGACAACCTTATCATTCACCTCAAGAGGTGGGGGGTTGTTTGTTCGTGTGTATGTGTGTGTTGTGTGGCTGACCTACACATAAATCCAACTTGTTGGTCAGACCTCTAGGTTTGTATGAAACATCAACATAAAATGAAACAAATGATTAGACAAAATAGATTTGTAAATAAGTCAGTACATTATAAACAAAGATGCGTCTTTTATGGTGCTTGCAGGTTTTTATTATTAGCTCTTGTTGTGCAGGTGTGAAACAAAGGTGTGGTTTTTTTTTTTTTTTAATTGTCTGAAGGTTTGTGTTCCATGACCTGTTCAGCAAGTGTGAAATGCAGGTGTGTGTTTTGTTGTGCCTGCAGGTTTGTGTATGCTGACTTGTTGAGTAGGTATTAAACGCAGGTGTGCATTTTTGTGGTGCCTGCAGGTTTTTTTTACAAGGACTTGCCAAGCAGGTGTAAAACACAGGTGTGTGTGTGTGTTTTGTGCTGCCTGCAGGTTTGTTTACGATGACTTGTCAAGCAGTTGTGAAACAAAAGTGTGTTTTGTGCTGCCTGCAGGTTTGTGTATGATGACTTGTCAAGCAGGCTTGAAACAAAGGTGTGTGTTTTGTGCTGCCTGCAGGTTTGTGTACGATGACTTGTCAAGCAGTTGTGAAACAAAAGAGTGTGTTTTGTGCTGCCTGCAGGTTTGTGTATGATGACTTGTCATGCAGGCTTGAAACAAAGGTGTGTGTTTTGTGCTGCCTGCAGGTTTGTGTACAATGACTTGTCAAGCAGTTGTGAAACAAAGGTGTGTGTTTTGTGCTGCCTGCAGGTTTGTGTATGACGTCTTTTCAAGCAGGCTTGAAACAAAGATGTGTGTTTTGTGCTGCCTGCAGGTTTGTGTACGATGACTTGTCAAGCAGTTGTGAAACAAAAGAGTGTGTTTTGTGCTGCCTGCAGGTTTGTGTATGATGACTTGTCAAGCAGTTGTGAAACAAAAGTGTGTTTTGTGCTGCCTGCAGGTTTGTGTACGAGGACCTGTCGAGCACCAAGATTGACAACCGTGTGGTGTTCCCCCACACCAGTCTGGACATCACCCGCTTCCTGGCTGGCCCCTCCACCTCCTTCAACGTCTATGATCTCTACAGCATCGTCTGCCACTATGGCGGTAGGTCTCTATATAATCTCTACAGCATCGTCTGCCACTATAGCGGTGGGTCTGTCATATGTTGGGGGTTAGTGTCACAGATTTGAAACTTGGGTATGGGACCTGGTGGCTCTTTTTTTTTTTCAAGTGCTTGAACCCCATTCTTTTGCACACACGCATACAGATCAAATGTGCATGATTCATGTCGGCATTCAGTGGGTTATAGAAACCAGAATTTCACACAAAAGATAACAAGTTGAGACCAAAAGTGTGTGTGATTGCTTGTGTGTGTGTGAAAGAGAGAGAGGGAGGGAGTTTTGTTTCATCGTGTGTTTTTCTGTATTTTGACAGGAGCGAACTCAGGTCACTATACAGCCTTCTGTTGCCACCCGATGACCAACGAGTGGTACAATTATAACGACGAAACTGTCACCCAGCAGAGGCCTGGTGACAGCGAGTACGACAGCAGTTACATCCTCTTCTTCAGACGCCAAGGTCAGTTAGTGTTCCCTGTCAAGTTTCCATGTATGTGTGTGTCTCTGTGTGTGTGTATGTGTGTGTCTGTTTGTCATTGACTGTAGGGGTTGTACACATTTCAAAGATTAAAAAAAAAAAAAATGCGGTTTGACATTATGACAAGAATGCAGTTTTACATTATGACAGACATACAGACAATAATTATGATAGAAAACAGAATAAACATGACAGAAGAAATTAAGGAAAAAGAATAGCAATTGAGTAATGTTTGAATTTTATTAAGAAAGAAACAAAATAAACAAAACAGACCACAACAACAGCAAAAACCAACAGCAGCAACCACATACACACACATACACAAAAACAAAAACTGTTGGCGAGAGTACATAGATAAAAATTACACATATAATCTCCAGTTGCGGTTTAGAAAGCCGAATATGGTGGATTGTCAACCACAGAAAAGTATTTAAAATTCTGGATTGAAAAAAAAACCGCACTGCCATCCAGTGTACATAATGCTCCAGCCACTCTGAGAAAATTTAGAATCAGTCTCAAGATACATTTATTTTTTGCCAAACATTGCTATGTTATAGGCTGTGTGTAAGTGTGGATGACTGCTTATGAGTGTGTGTAGATGGTAGTGCTTGAACTGTGCGAGTGCAGTGTGTATACAGTGCATTTAGGTTCTCATTATTATTATTATTATCATTTGATGATAACAAGTGTTTACCAGTCCTAAGACATTGGGTTTTCAAAACTATCATTATTATTGTTTGATAATAGTAGTATTTTTTGATCCTAGGTTTTCAATGTTATTGTTGTTTTTGGATGATAATTTGGTGTTTCCAAACCCTTATGCTACTGCTTTTCATTAATGTTGTTATCAGTGGATGACAACAGCAGTGTTTCTCAATGCTAAGGCAGATGATGATGATGATGATGATGATTATCATTATTATTGAATGATGGTCTGGTGTTTCCCAGTCCTTAGGCATCATGTTTTCATTATCATATTATTAAATGTATTATTATTGGATGACAACAAAGGTTTTCACGAATCCCAAATGCACCAGGTTTTCATTATCACTATGATGAATATTACTATTGTTATTGTTATTGGATGGTAACAGTGGTGTTTCCCAATCCCAAGGCACCAGGTTTTCAGTATTACCATTGTAGATATTATTATTATTATTATTGTTGGCTGATCACGATGGTGTTTCCTCATCGCAAGGCACCAGTTTTCATCACCATTATAAGTATTATTATTATTACTATTTTTGGCTGATAACAGCGGTGTTTCCCAGTCCCAAGGCACCAGGTTTTCATTATTACCATTAAAAGTTTTACTCTTATTATTGTAGGCTGATAATGATGGTGTTTCCCAATCCCAAGGCGCCAGTTTTCATTTCTACCATTGTAAGTATTATTATTATTATTGTTGGCTGATAACAATGGCATTTCCCAATCCTTAGGCACCAGTTTTCATTATTACCATTGTAAGTATTATTGTTATTATTGTTGGCTGATAAGGATGGTGTTCCCAATCCCAAGGCACCAGGTTTTCATTATTTGATATTACCATAATAGGTGCTATTATTATTGTTGGCTTATAACTGGTGTTTCCCAATCCCAAGGCACCAGGTTTTCATTATTTGATATTACCATAATAGGTGCTATTATTATTGTTGGCTTATAACTGGTGTTTCCCAATCCCAAGGCACCAGGTTTTCATTATTTGATATTACCATAATAGGTGCTATTATTATTGTTGGCTTATAACTGGTGTTTCCCAATCCCAAGGCACCAGGTTTTCATTATTTGATATTACCATAATAGGTGCTGTTATTATTGTTGGCTTATAACCGGTGTTTCCCAATCCCAAGGCACCAGGTTTTCATTATTTGATATTACCATAATAGGTGCTGTTATTATTGTTGGCTTATAACTGGTGTTTCCCAATCCCAAGGCACCAGGTTTTCATTATTTGATATTACCATAATAGATGCTATTATTATTGTTGGCTTATAACTGGTGTTTCCCAATCCCAAGGCACCAGGTTTTCATTATTTAATATTACCATAATAGGTGCTATTATTATTGTTGGCTTATAACTGGTGTTTCCCAATCCCAAGGCACCAGGTTTTCATTATTTGATATTACCATAATAGGTGCTATTATTATTGTTGGCTTATAACTGGTGTTTCCCAATCCCAAGGCACCAGGTTTTCATTATTTGATATTACCATAATAGGTGCTGTTATTATTGTTGGCTTATAACCGGTGTTTCCCAATCCCAAGGCACCAGGTTTTCATTATTTGATATTACCATAATAGGTGCTATTATTATTGTTGGCTTATAACTGGTGTTTCCCAATCCCAAGGCACCAGTTTTTCATTATTTGATATTACCATAATAGATGCTATTATTATTGTTGGCTTATAACTGGTGTTTCTCAATCCCAAGACAACAGTTTTTATGACCATTACAGGTATTATTATTATTGGTGGCTGATAACAGTGGTGTTTCCCACTCCCAAAGCACCAGGTTTCTATGATGATTATTATTGTTGGATGGTAACGATGGCATTTACTGGCCCTTAGTCAGCAGGATTTTTTGCACTGTCTCTCTCTCTCTCCAGGCCCCCAGCTGCAGTTTGACCTGGTCAAGGAACCCCCTCTGCTGGACGAGGAGGAGATAACCAACGACTTCTCTGCCGCCGCCACCACCACCCCCTCCACCGCCCTCATCCCCAGCCACTCCATGGACCCCACCCCCGCCCTTCCCACCGCCGCCGAACAGTCCACCACCGCGATCGTCACCTTCGAGACGGAGGGCTTCAGTATTCAGAGTGATAGCCACCCTGGCGCCGGCGAGAGTGAAAATCAGAATTACGATTTTTATAACTGAGTCATGTGTGTTGGTGTGATGTTTTTGTGTCAGTTTTTGTTGTTTGTTTTGTTTGGATGTAGGCTGTCAAAAGGTTATTCTTGTGACTTGATGAAGTTCAGATATAGATGTGTTTGTTCGTCATACCTCATATTGTTCATTTTTAGTTTTTTTTTTCCTGTTAGAATGTCTCAAGTGTCAAAGACACTTGCAGTCATTTACACATCACATTCGCGCAGGCGTACACACACCCTCACCTGCACACACACACACACATGTGCATGCTTACACCTTCACATACTCACATGCACATGCACACACACAAACACCCACACCTACGCATACATACTTGAAAAAAAGAAAGTTTAGTCAACGCATATAGTATGTACTGAATATTATGTACCAGTTTCAGGGAGTGGGCAGGGGAAGGGGAAGAAGTTGGGAACAGCCCTGTTACACTGTGTGTGGACAAACATGCATGTCTGTGTGTGTGGTATGCACATGGACATGTTGAAGCTCACGTGCACACAAACATATCCAATATTGCCAACACAAGCTTTTCCTGTCCCACTCACCCATCCACCCACCCCGGAACAGAACCCCAGGAAATGGATATTTATTTGACATGGATTCTGGTGAATTATTGCGTAATCTGGTGACAGAAAATGTGAGGGGGGCGGGTGTGAAAAAGAGAAGAGGAAAAACTACGGCAGGGTTAGAGATTGTCTGTGGGGGAAAAACAAAACTATGAGAATGAGGAGAAATGATGAGGGGAAAGAGAAGCTGACAAGTGTGATGAACTGTCCTTACCTTTGATATGATCCAGTCGCTCACTGAATGAAGGACCAGATGAACCATATCGATCAGATCTAGCTGTTGAAAGAGTAGCTTGAATATTCAATCACCAATGAGGGAGGGGGGGTTAGGGTGGGGGCGGGGTGGGGGGGTGGGGGGGGGCGTTGGGGGAGAAGGAACTTTTTCAGTACTTCAGCATCATTATCATAAGAGAGGTGTATGCATGTATATGTATGCTTCTGTTGTTTGCTGGACATCCTATACACTAGTGAGGGGTGTGGGGGGAGGGAGTTGGGTGAACAATGGTGGAGGTGTGGGAGGTCATAAACCAGTGAGGCAAGGGAGTACACTACTTTCATTTGTGGTTTTTAGTATATACATATGTATAAAAAAGAAAAAAAAAGAAAAAGGGTTTTAAATGTTGATATTTTTGCATTGGATGGAAGCGTGTGATTTACTCATTGATGTTCTTTTTCTATTTTCTTTTCTTTTTCTTGATCTTGTTTAAATGTTATACATGGCGTAATAATCTGTAGTTTTATTTTTTGATGGCCAACACTTCTTTTTTGGTGGGCTAACGATTTCTGTTTGTTTTGAAATAAGAATTCAGCAAAGAACTTAGTGGCAAGCTGACTGTGGAGGAACTGACTGCCCCACGTTGATCAGCTTGCTGCCTGTGATGGACAGAGTGGATTGTTGGCACCAGGTTATACTGCTGTGGAAAGTTCTCGATGATGGGCAGGCCTGGGAGATAAATAAACGATAACACCAAGCTTGTCAGATACTGCAAGTTTTCTTTGTTTTCATCACATTTTTTACTCATCACCCACCCATTCCTGCCCCTACCAACTCCTTTTCAGTTTTTTCTTTTCTCTGTTGTAAATTAGTAACAGCGTCCTTTGCCCTCAACAACAGTGCAGCAGTAGCAGTGTAGAGTGTATCAGTGTTGAGAGATCCCAGTTCATTTTCTGTGCTTTTTGTTCTGTCAAAATTAATTTCTTATTTTATTTGACTGAACCAGTTCTGTGGATATCATCCAGTTGTTCTGTCAAAATAGATTAAAAAAATTCATTTGACTGAACCAGCTCTGTGGATATCATCCAGTTGTTCTGTCAAAATAGATTTAAAAAAATTCATTTGACTGAACCAGCTCTGTGGATATCATCCAGTTGTTCTGTCAAAATAGATTTAAAAAAAATCATTTGACTGAACCAGCTCTGTGGATACCATCCAGCATACTGTACAAAAATTCTTATTACACATACTTAACCGTGACCCACTAGTCAGGACTCCAGCAGGGGTCTGATTCCTGTCCTGTGCAAACTACTACCCGCCTATGCGGAGAAAACGAAAGTAGCTACGGCCAATAACCTCCTGAAGTAGGTTACCTTCCATGTGCATCCCTGACTAGCGCCCTCTTTTTCCTGCAGCCAAGAATTTATTTGACTGAGATTCTGAAATACATGTTGGTAATTAAGTTTTCTGATTCTGAAATACATGTCGACAATAAAGTTTTTCTGGTTCTGAATATGTGTTGACAGTAAAGTTTTTCTGATTCTGAAATACATGTCGACATTTAAGTTTTTCTGATTCTGAAATACATGTTGATCCCTCCTGAGCACTCTTCCGAGGACTGTCCACCCCCCTCTGTGCATCATTGTGTTGACAGCGTTGTAGGACTTCTGCAGCAGAAGGAAGCACATGTAGATCCCAGTCCGTCTCTTTCTGTCTGTGTCCTGCGTAGCTTTGAATTGTAGTGACTGTGCCCTGCTGTGGCGAATTGTGACACTGGCACACATCCGGGAAGCCTTTTTGGCTTGGTCTGCATGTCTCTTGTTTGTTTGTTTCTTTCTTTTGAAATTTTGTATTGCCCTGTTTTGTGTAGTTTGGACAGTCTTTACATGGCTGTTAGTGATCGTCTGGACTGTAAGCAACAGTGTTGAATATCACCTGCTTTCTGTTGTTATATGTTGCAAAAGTGTTTTGCTCTTCTCAAGATCATGTTCCCAGAGACATGTGTTGGAAGCCAGTTTGTCCCTGATGTCAGTGTGGAGTTCATGTTGTGTGGCGCAGGTGTCTGAAGTCACAGAGGAGGCAGTGAATCTCTTTTACCACTGTCCGATGCATTCTTGTCATTTGGGAAAATGAGACGTCTTTTTTTTTTTTACATATATTTTTTAAACAAACTTTTTCTTCAATAAACGAAAAACAAGTGTAAATTTAACAACAATAAAGTTCAGAAAAGACATTTGCCAATGGCTCATTTCTTACCCCTGCTGTTTATCATTGACTGTATGTGTTTGTCTGTCACTGCTTGGTGTAAAGCTGGTGGAAAAGAGGGAGAGATCGAGTTGACAGCTGGTGATGTTTTCTGGAAAAGACTTTTGCAGGGGAAGGGTTGTTTCCCTTCTTCAGTGTGTTTGGCACAGTCGGGAAATGTTTCACTGTTGCTTTCCAGAGTCCGTTTTGGTTTGGAAGGGTTTGACACTAGATTTGAGGAGACATTCTTGATAAAATCAAGGTATGGACACTGGAACTGAATTGATCACACTTTGATGTTCATGCTGAAGTTGATTCATAAGGAAGTTGAGACGTTTGAGCACTGAATTGGGGAATCCAGGCTGCGTCACTGTATTGAGCATCAAAGATCAGCCTTGTGGGAGGCAGTACATATAAAAAAAATTAATCACCATTGTGTTAGAATCCAGCACTGGTACTGTTTTCTCTTTTTCTTTCTTAGTTTTGTTTTTTGTAGTCCAGATACCAAAATTATGTGCATCCATTTTTTCTTGATGTGAGTTGGTGGATGGACATGTTATTTCTCACTGTTCAAGCAACGAATGGTGAAACGGATAGTTAAAATCAAAGCATGAAAAAAGTAAAAACTATTGTTAACGCTGTACAAAGTAGGAAAGTTTGAGTCGGGAGGATGAAAAATGTAAGAACTGTTATAACTTTGTCTTGAGTCTTCAGTAAGAATCTTGTGGCTTCAGCACATATTGTGAAACTAAACTCTTTTTTTTTTGGCGTGTGCTTTTTAAGGACCTTTTAACATACGTAGAAAAGTTGATGTTTGAGTAATTACAGGCGTTGTCAGTGTTTGGCCGTGGCATTTCACATTCCTTTGAGTGTCAAGTGGGGAAATAAGTGGGGCAATTGTTTATTCTCAGCTCCACCTAGTTCTGACCATAAGAAGAAAAAAATAATAGATAATCAAACCAGAGGACCAGAACAAATGTGCTTAATGGAGGAGATTCAAACTGGTATGCTTTTACTATTTTTTGTAATCTGAACAGAAAATGAGTTTGTTTTTGGTGTTTTGTAGTGGGTTTTTTTTGGTTGGTTTGTTTGTTTTTAATAATTGTTTGTTGTTTTTTTTATAGGAGAATTGGCTTGTGAAAAATGCTTAAAATGGTTCCATATATTATGAATTGATTTTTGGTGTAGGCTTTCGTAGTTCCATATGTAGTTGCTATTTATGCCTTAAGGGGCAGAAGGCAGGAAAATGGTACTGTAAACACAACCTTCAGTGTGAAAATGTCTACACACTCTATAGGCTATATAAATCAAGTTCACTTCATTTTGTTTCAAAAGGAATTCTACTTATCTCTCCCCTCCCCCCTCAGAAAAAAAAAAGGTATTCTGTGATAGGATCAAACACAAGTTGACAGGTCTGGGCGATAAAAGTGGTGTTGGTTTTCTTGTGTTCTGTCTGTATGATGTACATGCAATTTTTCTTGGTCTTGATGAAGGGAGAGTGTTGGAAATATGAAGTACTGAAATTGGTGTGTTGTATGTTGTTCAGTCTCTCTCCAACTCTTCATGATGTCTGTGTAGATAGTGTACGAGCATTGTTATCACCGCAGTGTTTTTTTTGTGTGTCGTCAAAAGTCCAAAGGGACCGATAAAGTTCAAAGGGAGGGACTGATCACAATAAACTTTGAAAACAGGATGCCTAGGGCCTCCTCTTTCAGGTTGTCTGCCCTTGTCACATGTCAGCAGCTCAACGGCTTTGGTGTGTTGGTACCTCATTGTTTTCTTTACTGTCATGTTTGGGAATAAAACATGTGAAAGTGAAAATCCGCTTTTTTCTCTCTCTCTCTCTTAAAAAAAGAAAAGTTGTTGTTGTCATCCTCTTCCTTGGATTTGTGGTGGTGTTCTGTCTTCTTAGATCTTCTACCCAGTTGTTGATTTTTTATTTATTTGATATATTCTGCTTGTTTTTGTTGATCTTTGGGTGGGTGGGTGTGAGTGTGTGTGGGGTTTATTCCTTTTCCTTCTTTTCCCTCCATTTCCTTTCTGTTTCTTTTATTTTCTTTTGCTGTTGTGTGTAGAAGGAAAGGCTGCGCTGGTGTGTGTATTGGTTTTGTGAAATACATGATAATACCTAGCATTCTGAAACATATTTAAAAGAGAACTGAATCCAGCAGGGTTGTTGTTTTCTTCTTTCCTATCTTTTTATGTCACCAAGTGGCCAGAGAATTGAATGTTGATTATTGATTAAGTGTCTAGTATGAAACTGAAGTCCCAAGTCTGAAGTATGGTAACAATGACATAGAGCTGCATTAGCTTAGATCATTGCAGTTTCTTCATTTCTGAATGCTTATTTTTGTTCTGTCAGTGAGTTGAAAAAAAAAAAAAGAAAGAAAAAGAAAAAAAGAAAGAAAAAAACCTGCCAATGAAACAAATTTTGAGACTTAATTGCATTCCGAATTCATGTGATTCTCTGTATATACCATCAATGTGTGAACAACTTAAATACATGGCAGACTGAAGGTTTTTGTGCAGAGGTGAGAGATAGAATATCTTAGTGAGATGGTTTGAAGTTTACTGAAGGGGAAAATGAAAATTTGGGGTATATTATATAACTTCTAGGATTTGAATTTGTTCATTAACATAGTAATGGTCTAACATAGTTTTAATCCACCTTTTAACATTAACTTGTGTTGACATTAACTTGTGTTCTCTTCAACTGGGTTTAAGTAGCGATGGCCATCAGCCCTGAAATGGCCCCTTGCTAGTCTGCTGGGCCATAAGGAACATGATTTGACTTAACTCATTCCACTCCAGGTACGAGTTAACTCGTACCATGATTACTTCCCCTGTGGACCAGGTACCAACGGACTATTCTCATTTCATTTGTTCTTGCTTGGTTCAGTTGGCATTCTAAACTGAACAGTTTATGGATTCCGGAAGCATGAAGACGAAGCTTTGTTCAACCGATTATAACAATTCTCCATCGATTTTCGCCATTTTAGTGAACCACCTGTTCTTTTCTGCAGTAGTCCCATGTCGTCCTAGTCCAGGGCAGTTGTTGCAGGCATGTAGCTGTGGGGCGGAATGAGTTAATGTGATTTCATGAACAGACTCAGTTCTTTCGACCAGTTGGACTATAGTAAGTAATCCACATAATTTGCCAGAAGAATTCAAACGCAATTGTGCCGGCATGGTTCTGTCTACACCTTGGCATAAATGGTGCTAGATTTCCTTATTATTTCTTCTTTTTCTGTTTTTTTTTTTTTTTTTTTTTTTAACATAGCTTATTAACTGGTGATAGTAATGTATTCATGACATATTAAAAATGTGGATAGTGAGCACATTTGGTAGATTTCCACAGAATTAGACCCACAAAGTTTGTCCTCACTGGTAGACCTCTGTGCAGTCTGTGGGGGCCTTGTGACAGAGTTTATTCATTCTGGTACATGTGCCAAATCAGATGTCTCTAATGTTTACCAACCACACAAGCTGGGGCTGGCTGACCAGCAGGAACAAATTCTGTGAGATTTTTTTCCCTTCCCACATGGATGTGCCTCCTAATCTATACCTTTCTCTCTTTCTCCTCTACCCTGCAAACAGCCTCATAATGCAAAGACAACAACTGTGGCCCCAAAACAGTACTTTCAAATTCATTGTTCCATCACACATGATAGCTGTAGCATAAATAACTATACAAATGTGCACACAAAATTTATATCATTCTCTTTCCTCACATTAAATAAACCGCAGCCTGAGCCATCCATTCTCATCACACTCAGTCTTGCTCTATATTTTCCTTGTGTTCAAACCCACAATGACAACAGAAAATATTAAGCATCTCTCTTGATTGTAATGCCAGTTAGCTAACTAAAAATTGAACTCACCATTTGGGACCTATTCATATTTATACTTGAACACACCATGCTGTACAACACATTGATAGATATAACTTAAGCACCACATAAGAGGACATGGTCATCTAGAAACGGCTCGATTATTCTGGAAGAAAATTAAAACCATTCTAAATAACTGCTCCACTCAACTCTCTTGGATGGTGAGCTGTCCAGATAGCTCAAACTATCAAGCTGTTGAAACTTCTTTAACCCTTTCAGTGCCAAGCCTATTTTATGCTCAGTGACAACTATTTGCCAAGGGACGTTTTGGTAATGGAGGGTAGTAAATTAAAAAATCAAACTCAACAAACTATGAAATAGAAGATATATGTATGTATGTATGTATATATATATAACCTTAGTTTTCTAAAAGGAAAATGAACACACTATCCAATTATGAAAGTTTTACAAGAGTTTAATGATTTTGTGAAAAGAAAATTCCTATGACGACATGGACGGAAATTTCCGTCTTGGGGCACTTTTTTTTTAACACAGGAAGGGGATGGAAATTTCTGTTATGGAGCACTTTAGGAGTTAACTCTCCCTCACCTATACATAGCTGAATTAAGCCAGAGCCAAGCCGCATGTCCTTATCCTTGTGTAGGGGCTGGCTTATACATCCCATATAACACTTCTGTTTCCTGGTGTACTTGGCCACATTTCCCAGATGTAAATAATTCACTCTGTGACACACTTCATGTTTTAATGTTTGTGTAGAAAACCAGTTAGGTATCTAAAGACTGTTAAACATAGCAAGGTATTTAAGACTGAATTGCTCATTAAGGTCTGAACAAAGCATGTGTTCTACTCCAAAAGAAATTTATACCCCACCCCTCACCTTCCCCTCCTGATCCCATCACCATCTCCTATCTTCCCACCTCCATCCCCCCCCCCTCACTTCCCCCCACAGTCCACCCCCTTCCCACCCCTCCCGACCTTCAGAGAGGAGAGTCTGTGTGTATGCATTCCCTTTCTCTCCTACACATTCTCTCTCTCACACACACACATACACACACTCTTGCTTTCTCACACGTTGAGATAATGATAAGCAAGCTGAATAATTTGTTGTACTTAAGTATGGTTGTAAAATTAATTAATCACCTTTTGATGTCATCATGTCGATATGTGTAGATGACTAACTGTAGCGTAGACACTGTAGTTCTGTAGTAGTGGTGGTGGTATGTAAACAAAGGGAAAACTGTCTCAGAAGCACATGAAAGCACACAAGTATATGTTTGGAGAAGTATCTGTATAGAGTCAGTTTCTTCCATACTGTAACAATGTTTAGGATAAAAGAAAGGACAAGTATTTGTAAAGTTATATGTGTGATAAAACCAGTTAACCTCGCATTCATGTTGCAAAACCATGTTGATGTTATAATTCATTTTAAGTTCCATGGTGGAATTTTTTTTTGGGGGGGAGGTAACCAGTTTCTATCATACTGTAACAATGTTCAGTAATAAAGAGAGGATATGTATTTGTGAAGTTACATGGGTGATAAAGCCAGTTAACCGCACATTCGTGTCACAAGACCATGGTAATGATGGAGTGATGGTCTAGAGGTAACGCGTCCACCTAGGAAGTGAGAGAATCTGAGCATGCTGGTTGGAATCATGGCTCAGCGGCCAATATATTTTCCCCCTCCACTAGATCTTGAGTGGTGGTCTGGACGCTAGTCATTCGGATAAGACGATAAACCAAGGTCCCGTGTGCAGCATGCACTTAGTGCACGTAAAAGAACCCACGGCAACAGAAGGGTTGTTCCTGGCAAAATTATGTAGAAAAATCCACTTCAATGGAAAAAACAAAAAAAACAAAACTGCATGCTGGAAAAAATACAAAAAAAGGGTGGCACTGTAGTGTAGCGGCATGCTCTCCCTGGAGAAATCTGTTGTGATAAAGAGAAATACAAATGAAAAGGTGCATTTTTTTTTTATCAATTCATTTGATATTTTCTATTATTTAAAAAAAAAAAAAAAAAATTCATCCATATTCATGATTATTTTCTATTGTAACCAGTGGAATGTTGTTCTTTGTCCCTGGGGATGATGGGTACAACAGCTGGGTGGTTAAAGCGGTGGACTTCAGATTTGAGTCTGGGTTTGGATACTAGTCACAGTGCCTGGTGGGGTTAAGTGGAGATTTTTCTGATCTCCCAGGTCAACAAATGCATAGACTGCTAATCGCCAGAACCCGCTGTATGTGTACACACATGCAGAAGATGGAACACGCATACTAAAGATGATGGCCATTTCAATGGTTCCGTGGGTAATGGAACCAAGAACATGGCCAGCATGCATACCCCCTCGAAAATAGTATGGGTGCAATATCTTACACAGAAAAGCCTACTCATCTCTGAGATAAAGTGGGGGTCGCAGCTCATGAACATGTTTCAAAGGATGTGTTGCATGCACTGATTGAGAGGGGGAGCTGCCCTTATTTTAAGTAGTAATTCTTATTCCGTTTGACTCGTTTTCTGGGGAGAGGAAGGCCTGTTTTGTATTATTAAAGAGTCAGGTGCTTCCTGTGTCATTGTCTGTTGTTGACCTCTTCGTTCAGTTCTCCCATGGTGTGTGTGTGCATGCATGTTGAATGTGTGTGTGTGCGTGTGAGAGAATAGAATATGCCTATTCTTAGAATTCATGTTTCTATTGGAATCCTGGGGTCTTGTGTATGTATGTGTGGTTTTAGAATAATTCACAATTCGTTGTACAGTTATCTTTTGTGCATGCCTTTGCCATACTGGAGTTGGTTTTGTGATCATTGACTGTAAAGTAACTACTATTTTTGGGAGGCGTCAGTGAAGTTTTGTTGTTGTTTTTATTTAGCCTTTTCATCGAAAATTCTTTGTTTTTGTTTATCTTTTCCCTCCTCTCTTCACCATTGTTGTTGTCTGTCTTTTTGTTTGTTCTTTTTTCCTTCTCCTGGTTTCAGTCCTTTGGCATCAACAGCACATGTTCACAAAGGCTCAGATTAGGAGGGAAAAAATTACAATATATCCTTTAGACCTTTTCCTACCCCCTCCTCCTCTTCTTCATCATGGGTATTCAGTATTGTCATTTGGTCAAAGAATATAAACAGTGGTGGATGTATGCTAAATAATCTTATGGTTCCAAGTGGTGTTGATTTAAAGAGATCAGTGTGTACATGTTGTATAGTTGTGATGTGCAGATCGTCAATGCAAGTCCAGTGAAGAGATGGCCCATCTCCTAATGCTAACAAAGCAACTCACAGAATCTTGTAAAGGGCTTACTTCTCCCATGTTGAATAACAATTCTGCTGTCTTGACTGGATTTTGTGTTGTGTGTCGGAACGTGTGTTGACTAGTAAAGCCTTTGGAACAATAACATTGTGTTTGTGTTTTATTTAAATGTCTGCTCTTTCAGTATAAATAACATCCCAGCTTTCTGGAAATTCTGTTCTGGAAATTTCCTCTTTTCTGTTCCTCATTATTTCTGCCATTATTCTTCCTTCACTGTTGTCTCCATTTTCTGCCTCCAGTCCACTCTCCTTTCTTTTTTCAAGCAAGTCTTGACTTTTTTTTTTTTTTTTTTTTCTTTTCCAATCTGTGATGTACTGTCTGCTGTTTAGCTCTGGCAATTAGGTAGTGAGGGACACTTTCGGCAGAGAGACAAATCTTTTCTGATCCAAGCTACAGAGCTCATACAAGTTGAAAAGTTTTTGAAAAATTGTAAAACAATATATATATTTTTGTTTCAGCCTATAAAAATCTCTTTCAAGTTACCCAGGTTTGGAAAAAAAATCATCCACACACAATATATCTGTCAGTGATTAATGAAGCTCAGCACCAAACTGTTCTACCAGAATTTGAATAAAAAAAATAAAACGGTGATTTTGAAAAAACCAAAAAAACAACAACCAAAAAACAAACAAACAAAAAAAACAACCCAACAACAACAACAACACACACACACACACACAAAGATAGTTCCCACGAAAATCGTGATTTATATTCTATATGGAATTTTACATCATTCAAGGGGTGTAAGAAAACGCTAATAATTCTATTTCTTTCATTCAGTTTCTCTACACAGTAGCTTGGCCTTTGGGATTCTGACGGTTTTTGAAAAGTGATTAGATTTTGTGATCATGTAACCTGATGACCTGGGATATTCCTTCCAGGAATGTCGAAGGAAGGGAAGACAGAAAAAAAGACAACCAAACAACAACAAAAAAAGTCATAACACTAAGAAATTATAGCTATAAAACAATGTCATAATACGAAAGGAAAATAACAGAGATGATGATAAAATAACTTACCAGTAAATTTTGATGATAGAAAGGTTCCTAAAGTGTGCTGATTTGCTGAAATAAAAATTATTTCATGTGATGATGCCTCCTCCGTCATCTCTGCATCCATTTACGTGTGCGTAAACTGGCAAACTTAAGTAACACTTTCTCAGCAACTGCAAGTTGTATTGAAGCCAAATTTAAAAGAGTCTTAATTATGGATAAAACCTTTGTTTTCCCTGTTTCTGAAGACTTCGGTTGAGAAGTTAACGGTCTGTGTCAATACTTTGCACAAGACAAGAAAAAAAAAAAAAAGGTGTGACTTATCTCATGTCTCGGATCCATTTTCCATCCAGCTTTGATCAGTGACTGGAGGAAGTTCTATTGAAATTTAAGGTCAAAGGTCAAGGCTATGGCCTATATAAATAATACCATCTCAGTATCAAAGGTCAAGGTTACAAGAAAAGAGAAGCAGCTTGAAGGTATGGTACAATGTCCGGGCATGGCGAGAACCAAAACTCTTTCCTCTAAAGGTCAGGGTAAGTCACAACACATTTCTAGGACTGTTCTCAAGTCACTTCAAATTGAGACAGCTGTGTTCATACACAAACACACACACACACAACCTGACAAACTGGAGTGTCAGACACCATGCACCAACAAAACTTATTTTCATCTCTTTATTTATTAACATGTGTAGACACCTGTTTTATTTTGGTGATAAAGGTCTGTACAGTCAGCTGGACCATAAGCAAAAATGTCAAATGTTTCTTGTTTTGGGTTTGTTTATTTATTTATTTATTTAAATGTTAATTGACATGTACACATTATGTGCATCATCAGCACAAAGAGAGTTTCCCAGCGCACCATTTCCTGGTGAGAGCTGCAGGTTTCTCTCTCACTCCCTTTCCTTACTCCCCCCCATTGTCAAATTTTAATCAGTCAGTGTCAGATAAAGTTTCATATACCATGGCAGGGTAGAATAGATTATGATATTAGAACTTGCATTGGTGAGGCAAGGGTGGCTTTCCATCAGCTGAAGAATGGATACAGAGATCTCATGATAAAACATCATGATCATCAACACTATACCTAAGTCTGTCGTATTGTATGGAGCAGAGACCCGAGGCCAAATTCAAGAAATTCATTTTTCCTTGGTCAGTCACCTTTGGCAGGTAGTAAGGGCAAATTTGCCTTTGTGTTTGAAGACCTGCGGGTGGACTCGAGTGTTCCTGAATGCCGGATACTGCTTACCCTCAGGCAGTTTGCCTTGCCTCAGGTAGATCTGGCCACAGGTACACCTTTACCTGCAGGCACAATGGTCTCTTGAATATGGCCCCTGGAGAACCACTATCACCACCATGAAGAGAATCCAGACTTTCATCAACACCTGCCTCGGATTCTTCAGATTCGCTGGCCAAACAGAATCACCAATGAGGAACTGAGGGAACGAACAAGACAACAGCCTGCAGAGAAAAGGACAAACCCTCACCAGGGGAAAAGGAAAAAGAGGCCAGCCAACAAATACACATCGCCGTGACCTGGAGACAGGCAGGAAAGGGGAAAGGCCGCATGCACCTGGGGACAACTGGAGTGACTGGCATGGGATCAACATGGCTGGGGAGTGCTGGTTGGTGGCCTACGTTCCACACGGGGCAACAGGCATGGGTGAGAGAGACAGGTGTGTCAGAGACACCAGGGATCAGTCGTCCCCTGCCCATATGGCCGTCCCCTACCCATATGTTTCAAATTTTAAAAGGCTGACTTAATTCTGAAAAAAAAAACTGAATGGGGAAATTGTAACTTAATTTGTTTTACATGTCAAACACATGTGGCTAAAAAAAAAAAGCAAACACATCCATGTCAACTGTAATGTGATGTGGTGGTGCCTGTAAATTTGTGTCATCCTTTAAGCAATGTTATGTGCATAAACACAGACACACACGCTCGTGCACACACTCACGCATACACACGCACACACACACACATGCATGCTTGCGCACACTCTCACGCATACACACGCAAACGCACATGCCCACACACGCGCGCGCGCACACACACACACACTCATACACACGTCATTTGCTGATTTTCTGTTCATGTCCCAATTTGTGGGTGAAAACAATAGTGATCTAGAACGTTTAAACTAAAAATAACTAATGAAACATAATTTTTAAGCCTGAAAATTTCCACACTTAAGTCTTCACAAATAATTTGCAGGAAGTGTGATCAAACATGCCATGAATATTGCATCCAAATCCTTGGTAAAATAATGAGAGAAATTTCACCCTCCTGTGAAATTAAAGAATTAAGAAATACGGCACTCTTCCCTCCCGTCAGTTCCATTTGTAAGAAAAACAGACAAATAAAAAAGGAAAACGAAGTTCAGGTTATAAAATAAACCTGATGCTCTTTCTCCGCAAAGCACATAAACATACATATGTACATGTTGAAGTACATTTTTTTTTCTCAACAAGATGTACATGCACATAAAGATAAATATACACAAAAAAGTATAAACATAATGAAGAAAACTATTGTATATTTCATTTGATTGTACTCTTGTGGAACTAAAATAGTAGAAGGGACCTTTTACATCATTGTTTTCATTGCACAGATGTATTGAAACACCACCATCACAAAACTCTCACCATCAGTTCAGTCATGGAAAGCTTTCACAGAGTGTGGCACTTCACTGGCTATTTACAGACTTCTGATGGTCATGGTCATAAAACATTTTTATGGCATCAACTATTGATACATGTTACAAAAAAGAACAAGAGAGGCAAGGCCTTCAAGACTCACTTGTGATACACTTTAAAAAAAAATCCAAGCTTTTTATGTATTGAGTATAATTTCAAAATGTAATGTTTAAGATGAGAAAAGATCAGTTTAAAGCAAATTAAGTCCCCTAGCATTAATTACAGAGTAATTTCCCTTTTTTACTATCTGCACCAAAACGTTTGCAAAATAAATAAAACTTCCATGCTTAGCAAAAGAAGCTCCTGTTTGAACAAAAAATGATAACAATGACTGCTCTTGTTGTTGGGTCACAATATCAGATCAAAGTGCCAAGTTTAGAGAATACAAAAAATATAAATATACCAGTAAATGCAGTTTGCATATAATTAGGCTTCATTTTTTATTTTTTGTGCCCATCCCAGAGGTGCAATATTGTTTTAAACAAGATGACTGGAAAGAACTGAATTTGTCCTATTTTTATGCCTAAGTATTTGCAGAGAAAATGTCAATGTTAAAGTTTACCACGGACACACACACACACACACACAACCGAACACCGGGTTAAAACATAGACTCACTTTGTTTACACAAGTGAGTCAAAAACTGAAGAATAATTGTAATTGATCAGAATTGTTTACATACACAAACAAAACAAAATAAAACATTTCTCCTTAATAATCATTTCCACTTTACTAAAACAGAAAAAAAAGAAGAAAAAAAAAAAGACAAGAAAAGACTGTGTAAAAAGATATTTACAAAAGATACTGAAACGTTATTTTACCTCAAGAGCTGATTAACTGATTTGTGTTATTTGCATATACTATTTGTATTTGATCTTCCTAAAGCATATACACTTGAGTTGAAACGTGTAGAGTACGCACATGTAATTTTATCAACTGGAGACTGCACCACCCTTAATTCCTACACTATTTACATACCTGTACAAGCAAACAAACAAACAAACCAAAAAAAAAAAAAATCACATTGAGAAATGGTCACAATTTTCCGAAACGAGCGAGCGACTACCGCACAGTCACTGATAGAACGTACAAGTCGCGCAGCCACCTCACACCCAGAAACAGCCCCACTAACACCGATAACCCCAAAGTCCCCCCCACACCCACAGACACTGCTTTCCTTCCACCTGCGTTGGTGACGCACTTGGAGCTCACCACGGCATTGGGAGGACACAGGCAATCGGGGTCTTGCTCGGCGTCATACTCTTCCGTGGGGAGGTGGGTGCGGTGGTGGTTCCTGATCCAGTTGTCCACCAGGGATTCCAGGATCCGCAGCGGTACCGGCCCGTTCTCCAGCACCACAGAGTGAAAGTCTCGGATGTCGAAGAACTCGCCTGAAAAGCGGAAGACGGATGATGTATATATATATTTTGATTGCAACTATTTGTAAAGCGCTTAGAGTGAAATCATTTGATAGGGCGCTATATGATAATAATAATAATAATTATTATTATTATCATTATTGCATGATTGTTATGTACGACTATGACTATCAGAGCAGCAGAGGTGGTAACTACTGTCCCGACTATCTGGGCTAGAATTTGATTATAGTGGAGAATGTTATTATTATTATTGTCATTATTACGTTTATTATTATTATTATCATTATTATTTAAAAAAAAATCAATTTTAGTAGTAGCAGTATATGTTGCTTGTTAGAGCTGAACAACCTCAGTCCAAGGGTTTTGTAAGATCTGCAAGACTGGACTCCTCCAGCTCTGTTGACTTTTTGGTATTTCTCCTTTTTTTCTGATCGTTTAAATGTATTTTCAGGAAATAAGCATTTTCACAATATGTCACATAATTGCTTCATAACATAAGCTGGCAAGTAAAACAAAATGTATTATGCATGTCTGTGTGTACCACTGTGTGGAAGTCTGAGATTTCAAAGAATTCACCTGAAGGATGGAAACATTTTAAATTCTGGATCTGTTCAGATATTGAAGAATTCCTCTGAAAGTGGAAGACATTTAAAATTCTGTGTCGAGTCTCTGGTGTTCAAGAATTTGCCTAGAAGTGGGAGGTGATTTTAACACAGGGATCAAATCTCGGACGCTGTAGAATTCGCCTGTAAACGGGAAACATAATGGGATCAGTGTTGCTGTGGAAAGAGATTACATTTTATGCCAGCCCTCATTCATTACATATAACCATACATACAGACTTCACAAAAAAAGTTAAAGGACCACTTTTCGGCACGAACGTCAAACAATATAGCTTGATGCTCATGTAGAAAAGTTACCTCTAATTTTTTTCTGTGAAGTCCCCATAATTTGTGTCACACTTGACAAATGTGAGTTTACAACTTTACCACTATCACATCTTACATACACACCTGTATCATTCAGACATCTTATATATTTTACCAGTATCAGACACTGATCTTACATATTTATCTGTATCGTTCAGACATCTTACAGTTTTACCAGTATCGTTCAGACTTTTTAATATTTATTAGCATCTTTCAAACATCTTAATTTACCAGTATCATTAAGACATCATCTTACATATACACAAGTATCAGACATCTTTAATATTTACCATAATCGTTCATACATCTTTAATATTTACCAGTATCTTTCAAACATCTCATATACTCACCTGTATCTTTCAAACAGCTTATATATTCACAAGTATCTTTTAGACATCTTACATATTTACCAGTATCTGACATCTTACAAATTTGCCAGTATCAGAGATCTTACATATTTGCCAGGATCAGACATCTTACAAATTTGCCATTATCTTACAAATTTACAAGTATAATTCACACATCTTACCCATTGTTTCCTTGACTTATTCATTTTCTGCTGTTTACTGTTTTCATCATATACATGAATATGTTTCAGATTTTGCAAGCTTCCAACAGCCTGGCCAGAAAGTTGGGTTTAATCATTGATCAGATATCTGTTTCCCTTTGAAAAAACAACAAACAAACAAACAAAAACAACCCCAACAACCTGCTATTTCTATCTAAAGATGATGTTGTGTTGCATGTTGTGTTGCATATATGTTTGACGCTTTGTCACCTCCTTGAAACTGAAAATTGGAAACTCAGAACCAACCCCTTTTCTTCCCCAACCCCCACCAACCATCCCCCTCCCATATGTCCCTCCGAACACACACACACACACACACACACACACACACACACACACACACACACACACACACACACACACACACACACACACACACACGCACGCACACACACGCACACGCACACAGACACACACACACACGCACACACATACATACACACAGACACAGACAGACACACACAGACACATACACACAGACAGGCACACACAGAAACACATACACATACGCACACACAGACACACACACACGCGACAATCACACCCACCCACCCACCCACCCACCTACTCACCCAGTTTGTTCTCTGCCTTTTCAGATGTAACTCTTCTTCTTCACCACCTAACCGTCCCTCCAAACACACACACACACACACACACACACACACACACGACCATCACCCACCAACCCACCCACCCATCCACCCACCCAGCCCTACCCACGTACTCACCCAGTTCGTCCTCAGCCTTTTTGCGCAGCTCCTTGAACTTGATCTCCCCCACCTTATAGGCTGTCGCCTGCCCTGGCCACGTGATGTAGCGGTCAACCTCCACCTCGATCCCCGCCTGTGAGTCTGATGTGTACTTCAGGAAGTACTCTATCGCCTCGTCCCGGCTCCAGCTACAATGCATCCACACCAACACAGCACAACAGGTTCAGGTTTTCTTTTCTTCTTCTTTTTTTTCCCTGCCTCATCATTGTCATGTGAGACTGTGTTGACTTTGTACATATTTTACGTCAGTCTTTAAATTTGTATATTTTATTGTAAAGCACGGTGAGCCCCATCTGAGATGAGGGTACTGCGCAAAATAAGCCTGCATATCATCATCATCATCATCATCATCTGCACCGTTTCAGTGGGATTAATCCCACGCCACGCAGCTCATTCCGAGTCCCCCCCCCCCCCCCCTCCCCCATACACAGCCATACTCGGGTTCGTCTGTCGTAGTCCCAGGCCCGGCAGTCCATAGGGAACTATCGGTGTTAGGCCATTGCCAGGAGGCCACACACCAGAGGAGACCCTGCACTGCTGCTGGTTCAGTTTCAGTTTGAGTCTCTCAAGGAGGCGTCACTGCATACGGACAAATCCATGTATACACTGCTACACCACATTTCAGGCAGAGATGTCTGACCAGCAGCATAACCCAACTGACGCGCTTACTGAGTCAGGCCTTGAGTGCATGCATTTTGTGTGTGTGTGTGTGTGTGTGTGTGTACCTGTCAGAGTGGATGTCTGTTACAGAATTCTGCCAGAGGACAACACTTTCGTTGCTATGGGTTCTTTTTCAGTGTAAATAGTGCTTGCTGCACACGGAACCTCCGTTTATCGTCTCATCCGAACGAACCGAACTAAATCGACGCTCAGTTCGATTTTCCAGCGAGAAAGGGCAAGAGTGGAATTCGAACCCAGACCCTCAGTGACTCTGTATCGGCAGATGCGTATCTTTTCCATTCTGCCACCTGACTCCAGGTTCCATGACTTTCAACGAAGGTGTGGTGGCAAGAGCCACTTCCATGCATTGGACTTAATTTTTTGACTCACTTGTGTAAACAAAGTGAGTCTATGTTTTAACCCGGTGTTCGGTTGTCTCTCTCTCTCTCTCTGTGTGTGTGTGTGTGTGTGTGTGTGTGTCCGTGTGTCTGTGGTAAACTTTAACATTGACATTTTCTCTGAAAATACTTTGTCAGTTGACACCAAATTTGGCATAAAAATAGGAAAAATTCAGTTCTTTCAAATCATCTTGTTTATAACAATATTGCACCTCTGGGATGGACACAAAAAATAAAAAAGAAGCCTAATTATATGCAAACTGCATTTACTGTTATATTTATATTTTTTGTAATCTCTAAACTTGGCACTTTGACCTCTTATTCTGACACAACAACAAGAGGAGTCATTATTATCATTTTCTGTAATTAATGCTAGGGGACTTAATTTATCACAAGTGAGTCTTGAAGGCCTTGCCTCTCTTTTTTGTTTTTGTTTAAATCCTGTGCTTTCCATTACTACCACTGTTCGATGCCTAGTTTCGGCATGGTGTCAAGTTGTGTCTTTGGGGAAAGGCACTGTATCCCGATTTCCCTCACACCACCCTTGCAGATGTGAATGAGGGAATGCCTGACTTTACCTTGGGGAGTGGTTAAAACGGTGGTAGGAGAGGATTGGGCCCCAGCCTTCCAATGCCGAGCCATGGACACAGGGGTGGATAGCCTACAATTTTACTGCTAGCCCCATGGCCGTAAAATCTTTGAGGCTTTTAACCCTAACTTTCAAAGTGTGAACGGGTGCAATAGCCGAGTGGTTAAAACTTTGGATTTTGGACTCTGAGGGTCCTGGGTTCCAATCTCGGTAACGGCACCTGGTGGGTGAAGGGTGGAGAATTTTCCGTCTCCCAGGTCAACATATGTGTAGACCTACTAGTGCCTGAACCCCCTTCGTGTGTAATCGCATGCAAACAAAACAAAACAGAAACAAACAAAAACAAACAAACAAACAAAACAAAAAAAACAAAAAAACAACAACAAACGAAACGCACATTAAAGATCCTATAATCTATGTGAAATCAGTGTTCGGTGGGTTATGGAGACACAAAAATACCCAGCATGCATCAACCACGACAAAATCATCGGCAAGTCGATGTTAGTCGTGTAACGGAAAGAAGAAGAAGAAGAAGAAGAAGAAAGTCGAAGCATGTATAATTGAGTTTAGACCACCTGTTGCCTGACACCCTTACGGTCGAATTATTCAGGGCTTTGGGCAAAACGTGAAGACTGATCCACATTCATACGCAACATATATCACATCCGTTTAATCAAAAAAAAAAAAAGTCTACTCATTCTGCAGTAAAATTCTTTCAAGTTTGCCTGGTGATGGACTGACCGCTGAGTTAACTAAGAGCTGCTAAGACTGCTTGTGCAAACCAGGCAGGGGGCAGAGAAGGTCAAGACTCGTATCAACAGAATGACGTAAACTGTAAAGTTCTGCACTCGTCACCAGCAAAATTGTGTCACGAACTGACGGCCACGCAACTTGCTCGCGCACTCAATTGTATAATTACACCAACCTAATTCTGAGGTCGCCACGCCCTCTCAAAATTATGGTAGAACTCTGATCAAACTTCACCTTAAAGGTAAGCCTAGTTTAATCTTTCAAAGCTAGATCCGAGGACGATTGGAGGAAGACGAGAGAGAGAGAGAGAGAGAGAGAGAGAGAAGACTGAAGATGGTTTATTCACATTAGGCCTCAACCGCTCGTGAAGGGGTAGGTGAACAGTATCTAACGAACTATAATCAATCATGAATAAAAGGAGAGAGAGAGAGAGAGAGAGAGTGATTGAGATTGAGATTGAGATGGTTTATTCATATAGGCCACAGCTCCTTTGAAGGGGGGTATACAGTAAAATGCTGAAGTCATACATTCAAAAGTCTTCATGATGTAACATATACACTTCTCCTTTTGAGTGCTTTATACAGATATAGAGCGAACTCCTTGACAGTCTTTTCATTTATTGATGACATTAACATGATAAGTCTAAACAAGCAAGGGTATTGACAGTATTTAACTGGAATCATTTGTTCTCTAAGATCTCTTAATACTGGGCAACACAGCACAAAGTGAACTTCATCTTTTTTAGATTGTTGACACATTGGACAAAACAAATTTTGGGCACATGATTTTCGATATCGATAATAATGCGTATGTATTTCAGTAACACCTAATCTAAACCTTGACAAAGTATATTTCAGATGTCTATCAAGTCTCACTGACAAATAAACTGGCATATTATAAGGTATATGACAAAACATTCGATACAAATCAAATATGTCGCTATTCTGAATATGGGAGTTCCAATTTTGCCATCTACAATCAATTAATGTTCTACGAAATACATGAATAAAATCGCTGATATCTCCGACACTTTGGTTCAACCATACGAAACCAAAACCATACTCACAAAGTTTCATTCTCACATTAGACACCCAATTTCTCTTGCCTCTATTATCTAAATCTAATAGCATTCTATAGGCTTTATGGGGTAATCTGTGCTCTTCCATCTGAGTTATTTTCAGCCAATATTGAATACATTTAACAGTGGAAGTCAAAACGATGGGATATCTGGCTGTTTCTCCATACACTAAATCATTAGGTGTTTGCAATGACAATCCGAGCAATTTCTTTAAAGCCCTGGACAAAGAGAGAAAAAAGAAGAACACACACACACACACACACACAACAAAAAACAAAACAAAACAAGAGAGAGAGAGAGAGAGTTGTACTGACTTGTAGTAGTGCAATCCAGTGTCCACAACCAGACGACAGGCTCGGAATATTTCTGAGTCATAGTATCCCATCCTGTTCAAACAGGATAAAAAGAAAAAGAAAAAAAGAATAAAACAATAACAACAAGCCGAACAAATCTATCATTCACAAAACATGATCCCAAGTAATTACCTATCACATACATGCACATATTCCAATACAAACACATCCGCGCGCGCGTGCGCGCACACACACACACACACACCATCCAAACACACTCTCTCTCTCTCTCACATAGGCGCACACATGCACAGAGAAAGAGACAGACAGAGAGATATATACATTTTTGGAAAATACGGTGAAACTATTGAGGAAATAAAGCAAAGACAGAAATATTATGGCCTTTAATTGTTTAAACAAAGGGAGAATGTGGGCATGTGTGCTGTGTGTGTGTGTGTGTGTGTGTGTGTGTGTGTGCGCGCGCGCGCACATCTATGTGATTGAGACCGTGTGTGTTTTGCGATATGTGTGTGTCAGTGCGTGTGTATGTATGTATGTGTCGGTGTGTGTGAGAGAAAGTGTGTGGATATGCGTGTGTGAGTGTGTGTGAATGTATGTATGTAAGTGTGTGTGTGTGTGTGTGTGTGTGTGTGTGTGTGTGACAAACAGACAGGTAGACACACAGACATGTATACACAAGATAACAGAAAATCAAACAAAAAACGCAGGAGCAAGAACTGTGCTTACAACTCATAGTCGTCCTTGTACAGGTTGAGATCTTCACCTAAATTTTCCGCGTACAGCGCCCAGCCCTGCAAACAGCAGTACACACACACACACACACACACACACACACACACACACATCATGACACGTACAACACTCCTCTCTTCTTGCAACCCCTCCACTGGCTCCCTGCCTCACACATAATGCAGTTCAAGATCAGCACTCTATTTTATACATGTAGTGTGATTTGTAGCAATAATATAGTCCAAAACAGCACTTAAAAAATATAAATGTAGTGTGATTTGTAGCAATACAGTCCAAAATCAGCACTCTATTTTATAAATGGAGTGTGATTTGTAGCAATATACTTCAAGATCAGCACTGTATGTTATAAATGTGCTGTGATTTTTTATTTGTATAGTAATACAGTTCAAGATAGTCAGCACTCTGTTATAAAAGTAGTGTGATTTGTATACCAATACAGTTCAAGATCAGCACTCTTATGTTATAAACGTGCTGTGATTTGTGTAGCAATACAGTTCAATATCAGCACTCTATGTTATAAACGTAGTGTAATTTGTATAACAATACAGTTCAAGATCAGCACTCTTATGTTATAAACGTGCTGTGATTTGTATAGCAATACAGTTCAAGATCAGCACTCTATGTTATAAATGTAGTGTGATTTGTATAGCAATACAGTTCAAGATCTTATGTTATAAACGTGCTGTGATTTGTGTAGCAATACAGGTCAAGATCAGCACTCTATGTTATAAATGTACTGTGATTAATGATAGAAAATCTGCTCTTTTCTGTCTTCCTTTTCTGCCTTCACCTGTACATCTCACTCTCTACGATCAGCTTCAGATAAATCGATTCTGTTTTTACGTTCCCAGATTCAGTCAAACACTTCACAGTCGGCCGCAGTTCTTTCTCAAATACTCCGATGGAACGCTATGGCGGTTTCGACAATTAAAATTTTTCCACGTTTTCCTCATGGGGTGGCATAACAATCGCAGCGACACCGGGCACTGCGAACGTGTCAAGGGTCGAATGGAAAGTTTCTTCGTGAGATTCCGTAACAACACACTCGCCGGCGAGCCATTGAGTTCGGCACCGGACATGACAAGCTTATCTGCATACGTATCGAAAATGGCGTCGCAGGCGATACAAGTGGAATTTTTTTGGAGCAAACTGGATCACGACAGCTGCTTTTACTGCTGCTGAAGTGATTGAAACTGAAGGTTTCGACATCGATGAGGATGATGAAGACGTTGAATAAAGTATCTGCAGTGAAGAAAGCTACTAGCAAGAAGGTACTGACAATGACTCAGCTTCTGAGGGCTGTGAAGAGAGGGAGGGAGGTGGGCATACACACGACGTGAGAAGAGGGGTCAGTGGGTCAAGTTCAGCGAGTTTCATTCAGTTACTTTATGTTTTGTATTTTTTGTGATTTTTTCCCCCCTAACCCTTACAAATGGGTCGTCAGTCATAATTCATCCGGCTCGCCCTTCTTTTGGGTAGTTCTACGTGTGTTGGGTGCACACATGGCAGGTTTTCACTGAGCGTGTCCGATTTTCTTTCCAGTTTTTGTTTCAATCTTTTTGCCCTTTAACTTCTGCACTATAGTTTAAGGCATTTACCTTTTATTCCTTTATTTTTCTATTGATCTATTTGTTATCCTTATCCTGATTATTATTACATTTAATATTATTATTATTATTAATTTCATTTTATTATATTATATCCATTTGTAAATAGTTTTTCCTTCAAGGCCTGACTAAGCGCATTGCGTTATTATGCTGACAGGCAGGATTCTGCATAGCAGATGTGGTGTAGCGCATATGGGCTTGTCAGAACACAGTGACACCTTCTTGAGTAACTGAATTGAACTGAACTATAGGCTGGAAGAACTCTGATAGACTTCAACTTACAGGTAAGTCTCATTTAACCCCTTGACTTCTTCCTCTGATACTCGACTTCTCAGGATACCTCACGTCAGAAGTAAGACCTATAGACACAGATCGTTTTCTTTTCAATCGCCAGAGACGTGGAACAAGCTCCCTGATAACCTCCGTCATTCTGATTCCCTCGCATCTTTTAAGTCTCGTCTCAAAACTCACCTTTTTCTCTCAGCAATAAGTTCGATTGTGGCAGGTCCACTTCCTTTGCGTTAACTGTGCTTGGCTATGTTTGTATGTGTACATAACTACATGCATGTATATGAATATGTCTTGTGTGTGCGTGTGTTTATGTAAGTTTGTGCCTGCCTCTGTGTGCGTATGTGTTAGGGTAGCTGTTAGATGTATGCAGTGTGTGTGCGTGCGTGCGTGCGTGCGTGCGTGCGTGCGCGCACGCGCGCGCGTGTGTGCGTAGTCACATTTTGGTGTGTGTGTATGTAACATTGATGTAATGTTTTATGTTAACAAAAGCGTTTTTGTAAATCACCCAGAGCAGATTTCTGGATAGTGTGCTATATAAGTATCCATCATTATTATTATTAACATTGGTGAAAAAGAACAGCGTGGGCCGAGTTTGAAAAAGCAGATACTAGTTTTTGTGTTCTTATCAGTGGTGTAATTTATTTTGTTTTGTACAGAAAGCAGATACTACTTTTTGTGTTCTTATCAGTGGTGTAATTTATTTTGTTTTGTACAGAAAGCAGATACTACTTTTTGTGTTCTTATCAATGGTGCAATTTATTTATTTATTTATTATTTTTTTTACAGAAAGCAGATACAACTTTTTGTGCTGTTATCAATAATGCAATTCATTTTTTTTTTTACAGTCCACAATGAATAGGAAGAACTCCAAACGCAGAGTGGTGACTGACTCCCTGACCTGTAAGCTTTCTGTCTCAATCCCAGTGAGGCGACAGACCTTCACTGACCAGCACACCCGTCATCACTGAGCAGTCAAGGGGTTAATATTTCAACTCTGCCTCAAATTCGGTGTGCGGGCCAGGAGGAAGGTGGCAGAATGGTTAAGACGTTTATCTGCACGTTCAGTGTCAGTGAGGGTGTGGGTTCGAATCCCGGTCTCGCTCTTTCTCCCACGTTTGACTGGAAAATCAAACAGAGCGTCCAGACATTCGGCTCAGTGAGACGATAAACCCGAGGTCCCATGTGCAGGCAACACGCACTTGGCGCACTAGAGAAGAACCCATGGCAACAAATGCCTTGTCCTCTGGCAAAAATTCCCTGGAAATCCACACTAATAAGCACACAAATGATATAATCATATGCACGCACTCAAAGCCTGACTAAGCGTGTGGGGTTACACTGCTGGTCAGGCATTTATCTGCCCAGCAGACGTGGTTGGTGCAGCGTGTATAGATTTGTCCGAACGCAGTGACGCCTCCTTCAGAAACTGAAACTGAAGGACGGGCGCAATAGCCGAGTGGTTAAAGCGCTGGACTTTCAATCTGAGGGTCCCTGGTTCAAATCTCGGTAACGGCGCAGACCTGCTGGTGCCTGAACCCCCTTCGTGTGTATACGCAAGCAGAAGATCAGATACGTACGTTAAAGATTCTGTAATCCATGTCAGCGTTCGGTGTGTTATGGAAACAAAAGAACGTACCCAGCATGCACACCCCCGAAGACGGAGTATGGCTGCCTACATAGCGGGGTAAGACCGTTCATGCACGTTTAAAAGCCCACACGTGTGCATGTGAATGTGGGAGTTGCAGCCCACGAACGAAGAAGAAGAAGAAGAAGAAGAAGAAGAAGAAGAAGAAACTGAAGCTGGGTATGGGGGTGGTGCAGATGTTACCTCAACATAGGCCGTGTAGGTGGGGAAGGCAAACGGAACCCGGAACTTGGCGCTGTACTCTTTGTTCTTCCGGAATTCCGGAAGGTCTGCGGTGATGGCGTAACTCGTCTGTCAAACAGCAACAACATCCGCTGATAATATATATATATATATATATATATATATATATATATATATATATATATATATATATATATATATAGAGAGAGAGAGAGAGAGAGAGAGAGAGAGAGAGAGAGATAGACAGATAGATATACATTCTTTAAACCAGTACTGTGCAGTCACCTTCACCGTCTTCACTAACGTCACCATCATTATCATGATTATCGTTGTCAACCCCCTCTTTCTCTTTTCTTTTCTCTCTCTCAGTTTTCTCTAAGATTTGTGTTGGTAAAAGACAAGAAACCAACCCCGATGGCAAAGGAAATGTTTTTGATGAAAATACTGGGGACTTCCCACGCTTTCTCACATACTATGAGAGAAATCAAAGTGAGAGAATTCGTGGGATTGCGAGAAATCATGGGCTTACAGAATGCGTGCGTGCGTGCGAGCATGCGTGCGCGCGCTCAAGTGTGTGTGTCCATGTACACAGAAAAGGAGGAACTTTACAACCCACAACTATTTGAATCTGCTGCATTGAATTTTTTTTTTTACTTTGCTGTTTATCCTCATTCATTCCCCCCCACCCCCCCCCCCCCCCCACTCCCCCTGTCCCCCTTTCTCTCTTTCCTCCTCTCCGTCTTTCTTCAAGCTGGCAAGGTCTACTACTATTCAGGAGGTGACAACATGAAAGTTAGCTGCAGATGACACTGAAATATACAGGTGTAAGTTATCAGCATGGTGACATGAAAGTTACCTGCAGATGACATTGAAAAATACAGGTATAAGTTATCAGCATGGTGACATGAAAGTTACCTGCAGATGACATTGAAAAATATAAGTTATCAGCATGGTGACATGAAAGTTACCTGCAGATGACATTGAAAAATATAGGTATAAGTTATCAGCATGGTGACAACATGAAAGTTACCTGCAGATGACATTGAAAAATACAGGTATAAGTTATCAGCATGGTGACATGAAAATTACCTGCAGATGACATTGAAAAATATAAGTTATCAGCATGGTGACATGAAAGTTACCTGCAGATGACATTGAAAAATATAGGTGTAAGTTATCAGCATGGTGACAATATGAAAGTTACCTGCAGATGACATTGAAAAATATAGGTATAAGTTATCAGCATGGTGACAACGTGAAAGTTACCTGCAGATGACATTGAAAAATATAGGTATAAGTTATCAGCATGGTGACAATATGAAAGTTACCTGCAGATGACATTGAAAAATACAGGTATACCTACCTGCAAGTGATGGCCAGGGTTGGTTTCATGAAGCGCCAAGGCCATCATCAGATAGGTAGGTCTGCAAGAAAACGACACATGTCACACATTTCTGAGTATAACACTGACATAAACACTGACATGCACACAGACAAAAGTGGGGGGAGAAAGAGAGAGGGAGAGAGAGGGAAAGACAGACAGACACAGAGAGGGGGGGGGAGGGAGGGAGAGAGAGACAGTGACACACACACACACACACACACACACAGAGGAGAGAGAGAGAGAGAGAGAGAGAGAGAGAGAGAGAGAGAGAGACTTACAACTCCTCAGGCCGCAAAATGTTGGCGAAGAAAATGCCTGGACGTATGCCATCTGCTGTTCCTGAAGAGTACTGTCCCCTGGGTCCGTCTGTCGGCATGGGGTGAACCCTGTCAATCAGACAAAGCATTATCTCTCTCTCTCTCTCTCTCTCTCTCTCTCTCTCTCTCTCTCTCTCTCTCTGTGTCTGTCTGTCTCAGTTCTGTTTATGGAACAGACGCAGACGTGTATTGTATTGTGTTATATTGATATTTTTTATATTTTTTATCCCTTACATGTAAGAAACAGGGAAATGTCTACAGACCGTGCGAAAGAGAGAGAGAGAAAGACAGAGACAGACAGACAAATAACAGATAATCTGCGTTCACTTCTTTGGCACCTGTAATAGGTTACCTCCCTTGCCCTTATTCATCTGAGTTATCTTTCTCTCGCTTCCTTGGCAGATGCATTTCCACAAGGCCAATACTCCATTCCTCTCCATTCCGGCTTAATTAACTCTCTCCGTCTCGGATGAGACGATAAACCGAGGTCCCGTGTGCAACATGCTCTTAGCGCACGTAAAAGAACCCACGGCAACAAAAGGGTTGTTCCTGGCAAAATTATGTAGAAAAATCCACTTCAACAGGAAAAACAATTAAAACTACATGCATGAAAAAATACAAAACATGGGTGGCGCTGTACTGTAGCGACGCGCTCTCCCTGAGGAGAGCAGCCCAAATTTCACACAGAGAAATCTGTTGTGATAAAAAGATGTACAAAAAAAAAAACAAACAAAAAAAAAGAAAAAGAAAAAAAAGAAAAGACAACAACAACAAAAACAACAACAAAAACAACAACAAACAAAACAAAAAAAACAACAAAAAAACAAACAAAAACAAACAGGCGATGACAGTGCTTCACCGCTACTGACATCATTAACATCTTGCAAGCGCAAGGTCCTCAATATTGTAAAGGTGGACGAAGGGGGTTAAGTACACAGCATTTTTAACTCTCTCCATACGAACGGCGAAAGAGACGACGTCAACAGCGTTTCATCCCAATTACCATCATCAAAATATTACAAGCGGAACGCTCTTATTACTGAAGAGGCGAATGTTGACAAAGAATACCACAGTTCTGACGACGGAAGCTAAAGGTTGGGTCATTCAGACACCCACTGGACATCCGAGGGGTCTGTGTAGAGGAGAAGAGAGGACTGGCCGTACTGAGTGATTAACGACGAAAGCTATAGTCTGGACTGTTCAGACATCCAGTGGATCATGTGAGGAAATGAAAGAAAGAACAAAGAACATTGGCCG
>NC_134888.1:17036848-17039348 GCF_041734735.1 Babylonia areolata | reverse complement strand
AGGAGAAGGAGGAGAAGAAGATGAATCAGGATAAGGAGAAGGACAAGGATGAGGATCAGGTTGAGGAGGAAAAGGAGGAGGAGAAGGATGAGGAGGAGGAGGAGAAGAAGATGAATCAGGATGAGGAGAAGGAGGAGGAGAAGGAGAAGCAGGATGAGGAGGAGAAGGAGAAACAGGATGAGGAGGAGAAGGAGGATGAGGAGGAGGAGAAGGAGGAGGACAAGCAGGAGGAGAAGGAGAAGCAGGAGGAGGAGAAGGAGAAGCAGGATGAGGAGGAGGAGAAGGAGGAGGATCAGGATGAGGAGGAGGAGGAGAAGGAGGAGAAAGAGGATGAGCTGAAGGAGGAGGAGAAGAAGCAGGAGGAGCAGGAGTAGGAGCAGGATATGCATGGTGAGAAGGAGAAGGTGACGTCAGACGGATGTAGCAAAGCATGCCCCCCCACCCCCCCCCAACACCCCCCCTCCTCCCACCACTCACGTTTTCAATGTAGTTCTTCAGCTTGGTGTAGGCATGGAACACCAGCTCCACGGCCGCTCTTCCTCTCCCTCGGATGTCTGTTCTGAACAAGACAAAGAAACCGGCACACTGTCACACTGCTGGTAGGCAGACAGACAGATAAACAGGTAGGTTGGTGGGTGGGTATGTTAGGTAGGTAGGTACATAGGTTGGTAGGCAGGCAGGTCAGTAGGAAAGTAGGTATGTAGTAAGGGAGAAAGGTAGGTAGGTAGGTAGGTCGGTAGGTAGATAGGCAGTAGGATAGGAAGATAGGTAGATAGGTAGATAGGTAGGTAGGTATGTAAGTATTTGTATTTCTTTTTATCACCAGCGCCACCCATTTTTTTGTATTTTTTCCTGCGTGCAGCTTTATCTCTTTTTCATATCGAAGTGGATTTTTTCTATAGAATTTTGCCAGGAACAACCCTTTTTCATGCCGTGGGTTCTTTTACATGCGCTAAGTGCATGCTGCACACGGGACCTAGGTTTATCGTCTCATCCGAATGACTAGCGTCCATACCAACACTCAAGGTAGGTAGACAGATAGGCAAGCAGGTAGGTAGGAGGGTAGATTGGCAGCACTATAAGGCAGTACACAAAATGTTGTTGCCTTGCATTTTGACATGGTTCGTTGTAAGTTCAGTGTGGCTGTTTGGACGTTCGGTGAGTGAGTATGCATGTATGTATGTAGGTAGATAGACAGATGGGTAGGAGGGTAGGTAGGTAGGTAGGTAAGTAGGTAGATAGGTAGATCGGCAGCACTATGAGAAAGCATACACAATATTGTTGCACGGCATTCTGACAGGGTTAGTCTTTACGTTCAGTTTGGCCAAGTTTAACCCTTTCCCCGCCAGTCAAATTAGAGTACAAAATTCCCCTGTGGTATAAACATAGAAAAGACAGTGGCTAAGAATAGCTGGGGATTCCCCCTGCGATGTATAGAAAACATGGCCTATCCTACCACCGAACATTAAGAGCAGTTGGTTCATGGATAACAGACCAATGAATGGTCACCTTTCAGTGACATGGGTCCTCTACCACGCCTGTGCATAAATGCGAGCTTGGCGGTGAAAGGGTTAAACAGATCAGATTCGTTCAAGTTGGGTTATTAGACCGGGTTAACTTTGGTTTGGGCTAGATTAAGGTAAAATTAGCACTCAGTCTTAAAGACTGCTGGTTAGGTTTGACAAAGCTTTAATTTTGGTCTAGATTATCGTTGACATAATCAATCGATATTTCCATGGAATTTGTCGCCTTTTGCTTTATTATTTGGTACAAAGATATATATATATATATATATATATATATATATCACATCACTCGTTTTCGTTCATTTCTTCTTTCCTTACAGATTATAGAATAATTCATCATCTCCAGAAAGAGGAATTCATATGTAGTGTTTGCTGCAAAGACAATGTACCAGAATCACAGCCGTTCAAAATGAATACACAAAAAAAGACATAAGATGCCTGAATGCCAGTTTCACATAAACCTCACATAGAATAATAACAACAACCATACATATGCAATAGTCAGTTAGAAAAATTAGCATAAAATGTCATGCTGTAAGTAATCATAGTTATACGATTAAAACTAAGCAATTCAACAGTATTCCAAGATAATTCGAAGTATAAAACACACACACACACGCGCGCGCACGCACGCATGCACGCACACACACAGGCGCATGCAAGCACACGCACGCCTCCGCCCCCCCCCCCCCACGCACGCACGCATGAGAAAGAGAGAGAGAGAGAGAGAGAGAGAGAGAGAGAGAGACAGACAGACAGACAGACAGACAGACAAAGAAACAGAGAAAGACAGACAGACAGACACAGAGGCACACACACACACACACACACACACACACACACAAAAACACACAACAAACAAACAAAAAACAAAAAAACCCAAAAAACAAAAAACACACACACACACACACACACACGCACAGAGAGAGAGAGAGAGAGAGAGAGAGAGACAGACAGACAGACAGACAGACAGA
>NC_134888.1:17004348-17034348 GCF_041734735.1 Babylonia areolata | reverse complement strand
GAATATGTCTTAACTACCAAGTATACCGGGGTCACAAGGAATATTCGGTGGGGGGAGTGGGGGGGATAGCACATAACAAGGTACGAACATAAATCGAAAATCATACACAAACACAGATACAGTAGAAATTAGGATGCATACAAGTGCATTTCAATATAAAAACTTGTGCATACTCAAACATGCATGCACTGCACACACACACACACACGCACACACACACGAACAGAAGCTGCATATTACATGTGGATGGGGCTGATGACTAGATCTTCAGGTACATGGTAGTTGATTGCACAATTCTATTTATCATACTGGATTTGTTCGAGAGACAGGGCATCGACTGCTCTGGGGAAAAAGCTATTGGCGAAGCGAGTGGTTTTCCGTCGACCAGAGGGGAGCATCTCGAAAATCAAAAACGCTGGATGTGATTCGTCCTGGCTGATTGACTTTGCTTTTTTGAGTAGCCGCTTATATGTCTTCTAGAGAAGGTAGGTCAGCCCCAGTAATGCTGGTGGCAGTTTTTTTTTTTCTAGGACTCGGCATTGGAGGGCGGGTCCAACCAGATCCTACCCTTCCAATGTTTTAACCTTCCTTAATCCCCTTGTGTGCCACAGCACGTATCACGTACGTGCATAGTGACGTCACTGATGGCGTCATCAGAAGAAGGGGAACAACTCTGGAAGGCTGAAAATTCACACAATTTATCTTGAGTGGTATGTCTCCAGACCATTTTCTCAGTTTTAAGACTTATTGTTTTTGGATGTTGTTTCATGACTTGAAACACCACTTTCAAGTGATTTAACCGAAGTCAGGTGCCTCCATTGACACCTGGGTGCAGATAGGAAAATCAGGAGTAAAGTGCCTTTCCCCAGGGACACACAACAGCATGCTGAAACGGGGTCTGGAACACTAATCACTGGTGAACTCTGGATCAGAAGTCCAACACCTAACCAATTCTGTTACAGCGTCTCCTTGTAAGCTGATACAGTCAGCAAAATTGATTTAAAAGAGTTTCAGTTTCAGTAGCTCAAGGAGGCGTCACTGCGTTCGGACAAATCCATATACGCTACACCACATCTGCCAAGCAGATGCCTGACCAGCAGCGTAACCCAACGCGCTTAGTCAGGCCTTGAGAGATTTAAAAGAAAAAGGAAAACAGTGAAAAAAAATATTGTTGTTTTGCCTCATTGAATTATCTGAACATTTCGTCAAATAGAACACCGTCAGAATAAGAATAAGAATAACGGTTATTCAAGTTACAGAAATTAATCAATCTCTCTGACATAATAAAGTTATTCTGATTCTGAAACAAGAAAGTGTAACAATTCTGTTATTGATTTTTGCTTCAATAAATAAGCTGAAAAAAAAAATCATCAAATGGAAAACAAGGAAGAATGTGTAAGCTGACATATTCGTCAAAGGGAAAATGAGAAATAAATGTAAAAGTAAAAAGTATATAAACAGATATATTAGTCAAACAGAAAACAACGAAACAAAGTGCAAAAGTATTGTTTATTTCGCCTAAATGAACAAGCTGATTTATTCATGAAATTGTATATATATATATATATATATATATATATATATATATATATATATATATATACATACATACACACACACACACACACACACACACACACACACATATATATATATATATATATATATATATATATATATATATAAGCATCGCTTTGCCTTGACTACGCCGTTACAGAAGAAAGGTACATGCACACTGGCAGGCAGGCAGGCAGGCAGGCAGACACACACACACACACACACACACACTCTCTCTCTCTCTCTCTCTCTCTCTCTCTCCCTTTGTCTCCTAAGCAGAAAAACAACAATAATAAGCTAAAACCACAACAGCTCCAAATACTAATTTCACTACGGACAGAAAAGGGTTCATCCATGTAAAATGAAGGACGGACGCAATAGCCGAGTGGTTAAAACGTTGGACTTTCAATCTGAGGGTCCCGGGTTCGAATCTCGGTAACGGCGCCTGATGGGTAGAGGGTGGAGGTTTTTCCGATCTCCCAGGTCAACATATGTGCAGACCTGCTAGTGCCTGAACCCCCCTATCAAGCAGAAGATCAAATACGCACGCTAAAGGTCCCTGTAAATCCACGTCAGTGTTCGGTGGGTTATGGAAACAAGAACATACCCAGGCCTGCACTCCCCCGAAAACGGAGTATGGCTGCCTATATGGCGGTGTAAAAACGGTCATACATAAAAAAAAAAGCTCACTCGTGTACATACGAGTGAACGTGGGAGTTGCAGCCCACGAACGGAGAAGAAGTGGAAGTAAAATGAAGGCTGATGTAAAATCACCCCCAGAGTGACACAGACCGACAAAATGGCAGACGGGGAAAAGCAGACAGAGAAACAACGTACATAACTACAGTCATGATATTCACTTTATACAGTCGACGACGACCAGTGAAAACCAAAGCCATTGCGGACTAAATGAAAACCCGAAGAAAAACAACAACAACCCACAACAAAAAAGACATTTGTTGTGACGAAAAGCATTACAATAAAACACAAGACAACACAATAAGATACGATACGATACGATACGATACGATGTAATGTAATACTAATACAATACTACACAACACAATACAGCACACTACAGTACAAACAACACAAAACAATGCAACACAACATAATGTAACATCAAATAAAATACAACACAATACAGCAGCACAACACGATACAAAACAATATAATACAAAGCAATACAGCACAACAAAACAGCATGACACAATAAAACACAACACAACACAACACACTACAACACAATATATGATAGTCTGTCGTGTCCGATTCTGACCATCAGAACAGCAGAAGAGGCAACTGCTGTTCCGACTATTTGGGCTAGAAATTGGATTATAGTGGAGAGTATCTTGCCCAAGTTACATCCCCACTCTCTCAGCCATGAGGATTTTAGGACGGTCGGTGTTGGGATGGTTCCCAAAGGCCAACAAGCCCCCCCCCCCACCCCCACCCCCCAGGCCCCTCTCAGCCTCCCCCTACCCTCCACACCCAAGGCTGAAGATTTAAGAGCCAGTGCAATCTTGCCTCCTAGTTTGAGAGTCATATATCCCTTCAGACTAAGCTGTAAGTGATTTCTCATTGCAATGGAGAAACCGTTGATGATACAGCTCTGACTTTGCTGTTGGCCCACCTGTAAGCTTATGTCAATCTGTGTTATAAGCTGAGTGCAACACACTACATACAATGAGTACAACACACTGCACAATTAGTACAACACGCTTCAAAGATCACAATACACTACAAAGACCACAACACAATATAATGAGCACAACACAATACAACGAGTACACGGCAGTACAACGAGTACAACACACTACAATGAGTACAACACAATACAATCAGTACAACACGACACAATATGTACAGCACAATATAATGAGTACAACACGATACAATACAATGAGTACAACACACTACAATGAGTACAACACACTACAATGAGTACAACACAATACAAAACAATGAGAAAAAAACAATACGAGTACAACACAGTATAATACAATGAGTACAACACACTACAACGAACAATACGTACAACACAACACGATACAATGAGTACAGCACAATACAACGAGTATAACACAATACAATCAGTACAGCACAACGCGTACAACACAATAAATACAACGAGTACAACACAATACAATGAGTACAACAGAATATAATGAATACAACACGATACAATGAGCACAACACGATACAATGAGTACAACACGATACAATGAGCACAACACGATACAATGAGTACAACACGATACAACTAGTACAACAGAATACAATGAGTACAACACGATACAACGAGTACAACAGAATACAATGAGTACAACACGATACAACGAGTACAACAGAATACAATGAGTACAACACGATACAATGAGCACAACAGTACAATGAGTACAACACGATACAATGAGCACAACAGTACAATGAGTACAACACGATACAATGAGCACAACACACTACAACGAGTACAACACAATACAACGAGTACAACAGAATACAATGAGTACAACACAATACAATGAGCACAACACGATACAATGAACACAACACACTACAACGAGTACAACACAATACAACGAGTACAACAGAATACAATGAGTACAACACGATACAATGAGCACAACAGTACAATGAGTACAACACGATACAATGAGCACAACACACTACAACGAGTACAACACAATACAACGAGTACAACAGAATACAATGAGTACAACAGAATACAATGAATACAACACAATACAATGAGTACAACATAATACAATGAGCACAACGCAGTACAACGGGTACAACGCAAAGCAACGAGTACAACACCATACAATGAGCGCACTGGTTCGAATCCCGGCAGAATCGTCTGTATTTTCTCCCCCTCCACTAGACCTTAAGTGGTGGTCTGGACACTAGTCATTCGGATGAGACGATAAACCGAGGCCCCGTGTGCAGCATGTACTTAGCGCAGGTAAAAGAACCCACGGCAGAAAAATGGTTGTCCCTGGCAAAATTATGTAGAAAAATTCACTTCGATAGGGGGAAAAAAAAACCTCCAAAAAATTGCAGGCAGGAAAAAATACAAAAAGTGGGTGGCAGTCTCAGCGTAGCGACGCGCTCTCCCTGGGGAGAACAGTCCGAGTTTCACACAGGGAAATCTGTTGTGACAAAAAGAGCAATACAATGCAATACAACACAATACAATGAGCATAACACAATACAATGAGCACAACACAATACAACGAGTACAACACACTACAATCCCCACAATCACTGACCAGTCTGGGCATGGACTGAAGGCGGACGATGTAGTTCTCGAAGTCCCCCCTGTTGTCGAAGGGTGTGGACTCTACGAAGTATGCCGGGTTCCTCTGGTTCCCCTCTAACAGGTTCAGGGGGTTCAGGTAGTTCCACCTGATCCAAAGAGTGAAAGAAATGTTACCTTTTGGTTACACTCTAGTGGGTTCAAGGGTGCAGGTGGTTCTACCTGATTCAGAGAAATTCACCCCTTTGGTTTCCCTCTACTTGGTTCAAGGGTAAAAGCAGTTCCATCTGATTCAAAGAAACGTAAACCTGTCTCTTGTTACCCTCTAATAGGTTCAAGGGAACATGTAATTCCACCTGATTCAAACAAATGTAACATTCTGGTTACTTTTTAGCATGTTCAAGGGTTCAGGTAGTTCCACCTGATTCAAACAAATGCAGTCCTCTGGCTACTCTCTAGTAGGTTCAAGGGTTCGGATAGTTCTACATGATTCAAAGAAATACACCCCTCGTGATTACCCTATAGTCGGTTAAAGGGTTCAGGTAGTTCCATCTGATTCAAAGTATCGTAACCCCCTGGTCATCCTCTAGCAAGTTGAGGCGACACAGGTAGTTCCACCTGATCCAAAAGAAATGCAATCCTCCGGTTACCCTCTAGTAGGTCCAAGGGATCGGGTAGTTTTACCTGATTCAGAGAAATATACCTTTGGTTACTAACTAGTAAGTTCAAGGGTTCGGGTACTTCCACCTGATCCAAAAGAAATGTTACTCTCCGGTTACCCTCTAGCAGGTTGAGGCGATTCAGGTAGTTCTACACGATTCAAACAAAAGTAATCATCTGGTTACCTTCTATTAGGTTCAGGGGGTTCATGTGGTTCCATCTAATTCAAAGATCCAAAGAATGTTATCCTCTGGTTACCCTCTAGCAGGTGGCAGGGTACAGGTAGTTACACATGTTTCAAATAAATGTTAACCACTGGTTACACTCTAGCTGGTTAAAGGCTACAAGCAGTTCCATATGATTCAAAGAAATGTTACCCTCTGGTCACACTCGAGCAGATAAATGGTACACATAGTTCCACCTGATTCATAATATACCCTCTGGTTACCCTCTAGTACATTTAGGGGTTCAGGCAGTTCCATATGATTCAAATTAATGTTACCCTCTGGTGACACTCTCGCAGGTAGCAGGGTACAGGTAGTTACACCTGATCCACAGAAACGTAATCCTCTGGTTACACTCTAGTAGGTAACAAGGTACAAGTAGTTCCACATGATTCAAAGAAATGTTGCCCTCTGTTTTCACTCTAGTAGGTTAAATGGTACAAGCAGTTCCACATGATTCAAAGAAATGTTACCCTCTGGTCACACTCGAGCAGATAAATGGTACACATAGTTCCACCTGATTCATAATATACCCCTCTGGTTACCCTCTAGTACGTTCAGGGGTTCAGGCAGTTCCATATGATTCAAATTAATGTTACCCTCTGGTGACACTCTCGCAGGTAGCAGGGTACAGGTAGTTACACCTGATCCACAGAAACGTAATCCTCTGGTTACACTCTAGTAGGTAACAAGGTACAAGTAGTTCCACATGATTCAAATAAATGTTGCCCTCTGTTTTCACTCTAGCAGGTTAAAGGGTGCAGGTAGCTCCACATGATTCAAATAAATGTTAACCACTGGTTACACTCTAGCTGGTTAAAGGGTACAAGCAGTTCCACACAATTCAAAGAAATGTTACCCACTGTTTATCCTCTAGCAGGTTAAAGGGTACACCTGATTCAAAATATACCCCTCTGGTTACCCTATAGTCAGTTAAAGGGTGCAGGTAGTTGCACCCCTATGTTTACCCTCTAGCAGGTTAAAGTGTGCAGGTAGTTCCACCTGATTCAAAGAAAAGTAATCCTCTGGGATCCCTTCGTTACGTTGAGGGGAATCAGGCAGTTCTACAGGATTAAAACAAACGTAAACCTCTGGTTACCCTCTAATAGATTCAAGGGTACAGGTAGTTCCACATAAATTCAAACAAATGTAACCTTCTGGTCACCTTTTAGCAGGTTCAAAGGTTCAGGTAGCTGCACATGATTCTAAGAGTCAAAGAAATTTAACCCTCTGGTTACCTTTTCAGTAGGTTCAGGGGGTTCAGGTGATTCAAAAAGTCAATGAAGTAACATAAGAGGAACTTTTATTATCTCAGAATTTGCATCAAGAGCTGCAAAAACAAACGTGGACAATTCACTCATCACAAATATATATTAAACATGGCGTAAAAAAACATAAATGAACATTAGATATACGAGGCATAAATATGGCCTACATGAAAACATTGCATATGATCACTTAAAAAAAAAAAAAAGCAACCGCTGTAATTAAAATAATCCATATATCCGTTTAAAAGCTTTGACACACAACAACTATCATGCAGTGACTTTCGCGCGCGCGCGCACACACACACACACGCACACACACACACACGCACACACACACACGCACGCACGCACACACACACACACACACACACACACACAAAAACAAAACAAAACAAAAAAACACATACAAAAAAACACATACAAAAAAACACAAAAAAAACAAACAAACCACACACACACTCACACACACACACACACACACAAAACAAAAAAAACAAAACAAAAAAACACACACAAAAAAACAACAAAAACACACACACACACACGCACACACAAACATCTATCATCACTGCGTCATCACTTGCGTCATAAGAAACTTATCACATCAATTAACCTCTTAATGGCTTTTACACACACTCTCTCTCTTTCCCCACATCCCTCCTCTCTCTCTCTCTCTCTGGGGGCAATGGTTGCTTTTTCGCCGAAATTAAAACATGATCAAAGAACGGGTTGGAAAAACAACCTTTGGAAGTGTGAGACATGTTTATATCTTTGACGGCAAAAATAGCGTCGTTTTACGGTCAAATGTTCTTGTTTGGTTGGTTGGTTGTTTGTTGTTTTTTGTGTTTTTTTTTTGTGCGGAGTTAAACATCAACTTGCAAGCTGCTGCAAGAGTGGAGAAGCAAACCAACGATGAAGTCACCATCCTGTATTAGAGAGAGTTCCTTAACCTCTGAAAGCCTCAGCCTCCTGTCATCACCACTGCCATCCCCCCCTATCTATCTTCTCTGAACTCAACCTCACCCCCCCCCCCCACCCCCCTCCAACCTCCTCCACGTCCTCTCCTTCTGTGATGGTCTTTCGCTATCCACTTCCATCCCACTCTCCCCCTCGCCCCCTCCCCCCCCCCCGCCCCTCCACTCCTACATGTCAACAAACTCATGATACAAACTATGTTTCGAGTTTTATCACACACACACACACACACACACACACACACACACACAAACACAGAAACGCACACAGACACACCACACACACACACACACACACACACACACACACACACACACACACACACACACACACACACACACAAACACAGAAACGCACACAGACACACACCTCACATACACAGACACACACACACACACACACAGACACACAGACACACACACAAGTATTCGTAACCACACTCTCGCGTGAGTTCTTACACCAATAAAACGCCAATACAACATTTTTGGGGGGTTCATTTATAATGAATGTTCGGACTGTGCTTCATCCAATCACGTTTCTCTCTCTCTCTCTCTCTCTCTCTCTCTCTCTCTCTCTCTCTCTCACACACACACACACACACACACTTCGTGATATGTTATCGATGAACTCACTGGAAAAAAGTTCCTTGGTTTAATTCTATCAAAGATATACTGGTTTCAATTTAGATTCTCCCACGTGTTAGAAAAACCAATATTAAGCGACTAAAATATTATGTCATGAATAAACGACAGGATAACTATGTTTCCTTTTCAGTGGAACAGCACAAAGAACGGGACCATTTAAAGGCTCTCCTTTTATTGCAAACTGCAAACACTTTTACATTACAGCCTTACCTGATCAGCTGCAAAAATACTGAACATAAAGGAGCATTATGTCGAATACGAGTAAGTGCACATGAACTAAAAACTGAGAGAGGACGTCACTTCAACTTAACTAGGAAAGACCGGCTGTGTAAAGCATGTAGAATTTTTGATAAGTGAACTGCATTTTCTGGACAAGTGGTGCAGTGCGAACTCTGACGTGTATGTGTGCGTGTGTGTGTATATATATATATATATATATATGTGTGTGTGTGTGTGTGTGTGTGTGTGTGTGTGTGTGTGTGTTAGTGTGTGTTAGCCGAGTTCGTTTATGGTTCAAGAGCCAAAAAAAGGCATGGAAGGATTATGGAAGAATTCTCTCTGTCAAGTGTTGGTGAAATTACCAGCAGAAGCCCCGGTGTCAGATAAAAGTCACAGCAGTTTTCCGATAGTGCGATTCGGTGCAGTGCAGTTATATAAAGCCTCCCAGGCCATTGCCCTAAGATCGGAAAACGCGGTACCGTCTGTGTGTGTGCATGTGTCTCTCTCTCTCTCTGTACTGGGTGACCTGACATTTTCCCTGGTGGAACATCTGTGAGAACTGGGTGACTTGGTGACCGCTGTTATTTCAGTGAACTGTCGGCTCCCACTGAATGATTATGACGATCGCGCGCGCGTCCACGTGTGTGTGTGTGTGTGTGTGTGGGGGGGGGGGGGGGGGGGGGGGGGGGGGAGATGGGGGGGGGGGGTGTCCGTGTGTGTTTGTGTATGTACGTGTGTATGTGCGTACTAACGTGCGTGCGTGTGTGTACGCGTGTGTGTGTGTATTTGCGTGCCTGTGTGCGTGCGTGCATGTTTGTATGTGTGTGTGTGTGTGTGTGTGTGTGTGTGCATGTGTATGCGTGTGTGTGCGTGTGTGTATGTGTGTGTGTGTGCATGCGCGAGCGCGCGCGCGCGCGTTCTTGTGCTTCACACCATCCCCCTCGCCCCCCTCTGTGTTCTTCCTTCATCTACTTTCACTTTCAGTGAAAAGACGCCAAAATGAAGTTGGTAGAGATGTTAACCTTGCAAAGTGTTGAGGACCGCCTCCCAAAGAATCCAAGCTTCCGTGGCGAAGAAACATTTTAGAGAAGTGAAGAATAGAGGAAAAAATACAAAACAACAACAACAACAAACAAACAAACAAAAAAACCAAGGACAAGGTACAGTTTCTCTTTATTTTCAGAACAAAGGCCCACAATTCGTGTCCTGACTGCTTCGAATATGAACCTTCGTTTTGTAAAGGGTAATCGTATGTTTTCCTCGTTTGATACTTAGTGGTAAGTTGTTTTCGTAATTATCATAAAAAAGGATATTAAACCTGTGTGTTTATGAAGCAATTATCATAGAAAAAAAGATGATGAAACCTGTAGGAGTGTTTGAGCCATCCATGCAGATCTGCTACATACCAAATACGGCGGGTTTTTAAGTATTTCCTGTCACGCGCAAATGCATCAAACTAGGTTGCTAATATGTGGCTGATGAAGTAAATATCAGGAAAAGTAGTTTAAAAACCCCTGCCCCCCTTCCCCCCAAAAAAAACAAACAAACAAACAAAAAAATCCCCACAAAAACAACAAAATCAAACAAACAAACAACCCCCCCCCACCTCCTCACTGCCACCAAAATCTCAAAATTCAACAGGACAGTTACATTTCACGGTTCGACAAAACAGATATAATTGTCAATAAAAATGGCGTGCAGCCTACTAGGATTAAAATAAATCGTGCAATCTAATTGTGTTTGTGTACTTATACTCTCTGCACACATTGCAAAGAAAAAAAAAGTACGACTGTAACACGTCAGTTAAAAAAAAAAGGGTGTGGTTGATTTCCTGGTAAAATTGTAATAAATTATGACCATTTAGATCCTTAAATAACAACAAATAATTGTGGTTGTACTTACTCTCGCCAAGCATAGCCTTCAATGTAGGTCTGCAACATGTCACTGAAAATGGCGTGGTTGACCCGGTCCTTGGTGGACAGACCCGTCAATGGAATGGCCTCCAGCTCAGACAGATAGTACTGAGCAGTTTTCTGCACACACACAACCTTAGTACTGAGCAGTTTTCTACACACACACACACAAACCTCAGTGGTTAGTACTGAGCAGTTTTCTACTAACGTACACACACACACACCTCAGTGGTTAGTACTGAGCAGTTTTCTGCACACATACAACCTGAGTGGTTACTGAGCAGTTTTCTGCACACATACAACCTGAGTGGTTAGTACTGAGCAGTTTTCTGCACACACACAACCTTAGTACTGAGCAGTTTTCTACACACGCACACACACACACACAAACCTCAGTGGTTAGTACTGAGCAAAATTCTGCACACATACAACCTGAGTGGTTAGACTGAGCAGTTTTCTGCACACATACAATCTGAGTGGTTAGTACTGAGCAGTTTTCTGCACACACACACACCCCATCCCCCAGTATGTAGCAGATTTCTGCACACACACCGTTTCAGGGGTTAAACAGAACAAATAAGACAAAGTAATTCTAAAATACACCACACACACACCTCAGTGGTTAGTACTGAGCAGTTTTCTGCACACATACAACCTGAGTGGTTAGTACTGAGCAGTTTTCTGCACACATACAACCTGAGTGGTTAGTACTGAGCAGTTTTCTGCACACACACACACACACCTCAGTGGTTAGTACTGAGCAGTTTTCTGCACACATACAACGATTACAACTGAGCAGATTTCTGCACACACACCGTTTTCAGGGGTAAAACAGAAACAAAAATCAAGACAAAAGGCAAATTCTAAAATTACTTACAGCAAAGAATAGATAAGAATCGTTTCTCCAACAACATAAAATCTATAGCACATTAGAGAAAGGAGTAAACTTAGAATCAGTGCTCATGGTTTATACATATTAACTGTCGAACTAGGTTTGCAACATAGCCTGCAGTTAATGAAGTAAGTCGACAGACAACAGAACAAAAACATTTTATATTCTTTTTCTTTTCTTTTTTTGTAAAATTTGTATCAAATCTGCCTTATGACTGCCTTTACAGTGGGGTATAAACCGGTCATACACATATTATATAAATACGCACTTCTGCATTTGAATGAATTGGAAACTGCAGTTTATTATAAAAAAAATCATCATCATCATCATAATCATCATCAACAAAAAAGAAAGAAAATAAAACCCAACCAAACAAAAAACCAAACAAACTAAAACAACAACAGCAACACCAACAAGAACAAATCAACAACAACAACAACAACAACAAAACAACCCCAGCACATCACATCAGGACCTAGCTGCATTGCTTGGTTTTAACTTTTTGACAATTACACGTGACTAAAATACCTACGTTGACCGAACTACGCCATTGGTCAACTCCATACTACGCACAGTTAGTAGCCGGTTACGACTATACCAGGCTCTTCCATCCGAGCAATGCAACTGGCTCCATGGGCACGGGAGCGATCGCTACTGACCATTCTGACGGGGAACATGTCCAGAGAGAAGTGCTCCAGCCGGTCATTGAAGCGGTAAATCCCCACGTCTGAGGCAAACTCCGGCCTATCCTCCAGGCGCCAGAAATAGAAGTCCCTTTCCAAGTTGTTCAGGTCTATGTGACTGTTGCCTGCAGACGATAACAACAGTTTCAGTTTCTCAATGAGGCGTCACTACGTTCAGACAAATCCATATACGCTACACCACATCTGTTAGGCAGATGCCTGACAGCAGCATAATCCAACGCGCTCGTCAGGCTTTGAGTGCATGCTTGTTTGTGTACCCATCAGAGTAGATTTTTTTTTTTTACATAAAAAATGCCAGAGGACAACACTCTCTTTGCCATGGGTTCCTTTTCAGTGCGCCAAGTGCGTGCTGCATGTGGGACCTTGGTCTCATCCGAAAGACTAGATGCTCAGTTTGATTGGGGGAAAAAAAGGTGAGACAGAGGATTCGAACCCACACCCTCACGGACTCTGTATTGGCAGCTGAGCGTCTTAACCATTCTGCCACCTTCCTCCACAACAACAACATATATAACAATAACGCTGACAAAAATCATATCAATAACACATACACAGCAACGGGGACCACCACAATAAAAACAGGAGGGACAAAAACTAATATCCCCCACCAAAAAAAAATCTAAGAAAACGGCAATAATAATTAGTTCTTCTTTATTGTTTTTTTTTAACCCTTTTTTTCATCAGGCCTAAGCATACGTGAGCACTGACAGACAGACAGACACACACACACACACGCACACACACACACACACACACACACACACACGCACACACACACAATTTTCACAGGCCACTGACTTTTTTTTTTTAATCTCCCTTCACTACTCTTTTTCAAGTTTCAGAACGACTCATTTAAGCACACTCATGTGTGCTCACCGTTACTCTCAGTTCAAGACAATGTTCCCATTCAATAGTTCCAACATTTGTTGCCTATTTTTTCTATCTGTACACAAAAGCATGCATACCTCAATGCTTTCAAAGAATGGACTTTTAGTAACACCACAAACTGGGAGCACATAGAAACCATTGAAACTGAAACTTACTTGTGACAATATGGAAGAAGAGCAACAGCTGAGTCCACTGAAGACTTGATAAGACACCCATTGCAATGTCTATCGTTTTAGATGTTCTCCTATGGTGGCAGGTGACAGAAACAGAAATTCCCGTTTTTCCTTCCATGAGGATTTTGTTGTGAGGTGATAGCTGTCCACACAACAAAAGAAAGTCCACTGATAATAACTGGCTGTTTATATATATATATATATTTTTTTTTCCTTTTATGCTGGTCCTGCTACTTTCCAGAACTGGCTGCACCGACCAACCAAACATCGTGTAGATGTTTATTTGTATTTCAATTCTCTCGTTAAAGTATCATGGATGGAAGAATGTAGCAGTGAATTTGACTTTGTTTTTACAGACTAGTCGAAGTAACACAAGAAAACACAGGTTTCTTCTGTAAAAAAAGGGTGGAAAATACTATTAAAGTTCAACTTGAAATCGGAATTGTTTATGCCTGTCACATTTTTTCTAATAATAATAACTATATTAAATAGTGCTTTTAAAAACCTCTCAAAGCTCTTTACAATATTAAAGAAGACAACCACAGCACACAAATGCGTGCACACACACACACACAAAGTGGAATAAATAGATGTGATTGACAGAATGAGATGGACATGAATGAGTGTCTTAATTATGTAGAGACTACTTGAAAAGAAATGCTTTTATTGAAAACATGTAAGGAACTAAGAAAAAACAGGGTGGTGAATTTGACTTTTTGTACAGCTGAGGAACTAAAAAACCTGTGCTTCTCGCTGTTGAACCTGGCAACGAAAAAGCCAACCAATTTTGAGAGCACAGATCATGTGACGCGCCTCTAAGTCATGAAAGCACGGAACTCTCCAGTGGTCCATTGGCCAAAGCCAGTGCAGAGTACGAGTGTAAAAATTCTTAATACAAAGCAGTTCCAGCGCTGTAAAGATTTAACGCTGCTGAATTTACTAAAGCAGTTCAGTCAAGGACAAAACCCCCATTAAACTTGGAAAATATATTCAATTGTAGAATTCTATCATCACATTCATTTCACAGTTGTTTTTATGCGTTAAGGATTTGGAGAGCGGGTGAGTGCGGATGGCACCCAACGGAACAAATCTCATCTACTCTCTGTATAAAAAAAAAAGAAAAAAAAAGAACCACGAGGTCGTAATGGAATTAGTATCCAATTTCTGGGATCTATTTTAAGGCGCTATTTTCATTACACAATTTTCGTCCGTTTTGCAATGCAGGCATGTGAAAAATGATGTTTGGCACGTTCTCTATCATTTTAAATAAGACTAGTGTCGGTAAATAATAATAATAATAATAATAATAATAATAATAAAATGATGCAGAATGACACCCTGCATGACATTTGTCGACCCAGCCAAACCATGTTTTGCTTCACCGCGAGTTGCACCGTTGGGAAAACAATGCAAAACACACAAACATACATATGGCAGACGACTTTTTGGGCCTGGACAAGGAGCGTAACGACTGAATCTGTCATCAGATTTGGAGAAATATAACCCAATAAATAGAGACGAAAAACACTCCTGTGAATTTACTACATCTATCAACTCATTGTAGCCAACTGTTCAAGAAAATTGCCGTTAAAAACAGGTGTCTGAAATCAGGATACTAAAACAATTTTTAATTTTTTTTTTAATATATAAAGCTCTCGAAAGTACACACCTCAGGGCTTGGTTGCAAGAGCGATCTTTGATGTTTGTCTTTAAGTACGTTCCCTATTATACACAAATTCAATTGACTTCCATCGGAACATTCTTAACGCAAATGCTAATAAGGTCGCTCAAAAAACCCCACTAGCTCTGTGTCCATAAACAGCCATTTCATTCGAACATCACTCCACGAAGTTTTGCTGTCCAGACTGGGGCCCACTACACTCTACATACCTTACCAACATAGGGTTGACTGGAGCAATGTCAGACCAAGGACCACTCACACTCTACATACCTTACCGACACGGGGTTGACTGGAGCAATGTCAGACCAGGGACCACTCACACTCTACAAACCTTACCGACACGGGGTTGACTGGAGCAATGTCAGACCAGGGACCACTCACACTCTACATACCTTACCAACATAGGGTTGACTGGAGTACACTGAAGATACTCCACAGCACGAAGCTTTGTGGTCAACTGTTCTTCTGAACTCCGTTGCTCAGACTTTTATACTCACTGCCTAACGCGTCAGTTTGATGGCTTAGGTTCTGGAGGTATGTGAATAGCCAATTACAGTCCAGGGCCTGCCTTTGTGTCTTGAAGCGCACGGAAAAGCAGAGAAAACGAGCGAATCACGCTAAAACCGTGCACAAGTTTTCGAACGACAAAGGGACAAACAAACGCTTTGAGTGGAAGTGTTGGACGTACTCTTTGCAGTGCCCGAGGTCACAGCATTGTAATTGTTGTAGTGTGTGTGTGTAGTGTGTGTGAAGTGTGTCAAGTCAAAATGCCCTTTGATGAGGGTACATGAGTATTTTTTGTCCTGCCCTCAGGAAACAAAAAAAAGAAAAGGATTTAAGAAGACTGAAAAAAGGGGAGGGGTGGGGTGAGCTGCCTAACACAACAATGAACCATTTCAAGCAAGAATGTGTGTGTGTGTGTGTGTGTGTGTGCACACAAGCACGCACGTGTTTATGCGTGTGTGCATATGTATAACGAAGGCAACTTGCACCCTCACAATGGTTTTCGCGTGCGAGCGTACACAAGCGTGTAAGCATTCCCTTACCTTTAAGAGTGCCCACGCGCTGATTCAAGCAACCGCACTTACACAGTTTCCCCACCTCTGTTCCTCATTACCTGTTATTCCAGGCGCGTCCTGTGGGCGCGTGCGCACATATATATATAGTTTCCATCTGTGGGGTCCTAAATACCCACACCGTCCTTAAAAGAAGCAGCGCGGAGCGAAACACAGCCGAACTGGCCATTGTTTCCCTTCAGTTGCACACACACACTCATCATCGTCATCATCATCATGAAAGTCCACAGCAAATGATGATGGTGTCAGTGACTCTAGAAAATGAAGCCATCATTGAATCCTGGGCGAAAAACAAAGAGGTGGGTGGAGGCCGTGGGTTGCTGAGTACAATGACCCCCCTCTCCCCGTACCTTCCCCCCTCCGCTTGGGCCAACCACTGTAGTCAGGTGGGACACGTCCTGATTTTTATTGGGATTAACTCCCTTAGCATTTGAGTGACTTTCCCAAGTCTACCCACAATGCAGTGGGGCCAGCCACTTCCCAATGACTGGGAGACTCATGAAGAGCCGGGACGTTTCCCTAGCAGTGCAGATCCAAAGGACCTTCCCATCACCACGTGAATAAATGAATATATATATATATATATATATATATATATATATATATATTATAAATATATACAAGTATATTCATTAACATATATCTGTTTAGCATACTATTTTAGCATAAATTGATATCTATAAGTCCGTGACCCACCGAAAGCAATACAGCCAATGAAAACAGGTGCTTTCTTTTTTCTTTTCTTTCTTTTTTTTTTCAATATATTTATTAACCCTTACACCGCCAGTCAATGCAGAGCGCAACACTCTCTGGCTCCAGAAACCCAGAGAAGATGGTGGTGTCTAAGAACAGCTTGGGGTTCCTCTGAGATGAGCACGCACAAATTATGGCCTATCCTACCGCTGAACATTATGAGCAGTTAAGTAGGTTCACAGAAAACCAGCCCATGATCTGATCACAATTCAATGACATCGGTGCTGAAGTACCTGGCTGGAGCTGAAACTGACATTGGTGGCAAAAGGGTTAAAAGCCACGGTTCCCGCTAGGGACAGGGGGAAGACAATACCTACCATGGTTGCGGCGGCCTGCACTGTTAGCAACATTCCAAGGGCACAGATGTGAGAGCTCAAAGCATTCCTGCTCACCTCTGTTTACGTGCTCGGGCAGCCAACGCTGCTCACGTGCTAACAATAATGGTGAAAACCCACCGTCTTTAACTGATTCTCTCTCTCTCTCTCTCTCTCTCTCTCTCTCTCCAATCCCAAGAATTGACTTGTTCAAATCCAGTCTGGTTTATTCAGGCGCCGCCCTATGGAACTCATTCCCATAAACAATTAAACAACACCATTGTCCAACCACTAAAAAAAACATTGCCTTTCCCACCTTATGCCATAATGTGTTATGTAAATCATTCATTTTAATGATACTGTTTGTCACCCTCCATCCCCAATTCTGGTCTGTGGTGTGGTGTGTGTTGTGTGTGTTTGTTTCATTTTTTTCATTTTTTCCTATGCATTTTGCTAATACCATGCTTGTGCCTGCATGCCATGTGTGTGTGTGTGTGTGTGTGTGTGTGTGTGTGTGTGTGTGTTTAAGATTTAAAAAAAATCTCATCTGTTATGTATTTTTACTAACACCATGCTTTCATTTTATTTAGTAGTGTGTCATGTAGACCCTATCAGGGCAGGGACTGGATGTAAAAAAGCACACCAGTGCTTATCTATTATCCTCGAAATAAAGAATTTTTCTTGTTTTCTCTCTTTCTAGTTCTTATTACAATTCCGTTGGTTGTTCTTTTTGTCACGATGGTGGGATGAGTGACAGTCTTACGGATAAGACGTTAAAAACAACAACAACAACAACAACAAAACAGGGCTGCAAGATGGTTGTTGCTGGAAATATCTGCAGAAGAAAACCCCACTTTGAAAATAAAACAAATATTCAGTCTTGCAGGCAGATTATTAAAAAACCCTACCAAAACAACAACAACAACAAAAAAGCCCCCCCCCCCCCACACACACAAAGCCCCAAACACACACACACACACACACACACACACACACACACACATATATATATATATCAGTGGCTCTGTGCTGCGCCGAAGTGCTCTTCGTAGAGAGAGCAGCCCCTCGAATTTCACATAGGAATCTGTGGTGATATAAATTAACACAGTACAATGCAACCAAATGATCTAAATCATCAGTTTTATGAAGAAATGAGTCGGTTCCTCGTTTTATTTGGTTGATACACCAGCAGTTTATTCAATTTGATACACATATAGCGAGGTTTTGAGTTCAGTCGTGTCAGTATACCGATGTTCTCTCTCTTCGTCTCTGTATCTGTCTCTATGCCTCTGTGTGTGTCTCTCTGTTCCAGTCTCTTTTTTTCTCTCAGGCTGTTTCTTTCTCACTCTCTCTCTCTATATATATATATTCCCCTCTCCCTTTTTCTCTGTATGTGTCTCTCTCTGGCCGTTTCTTTGTATCTCTACTGATATGTGTCTCTTCCCTCTTCACTGCCTCTCTCTCTCTCTGTGCCTCAGTCTGCCTCTCTCTCTCGTGAAGTAACAGCTCGCCACTTATCTCTGCCCCTCTCTCTCTCTCTCTCTCTCTCTCTCTCGTGAAGTAACATCTCGCCACTTATTTGTACGTACGGGATTTACATCTCAAATTTTATGCAGTTAATGTGATACGAGGAAAACAAAACAACAACAACAAAAAACAATTGCGTGCTTTCTGCTTTTATTGAGGTTGCGTCGCAGTCACTGTGTTAGTTGGTGTGTGCTGCGCCGCATTGCTGAGTGGGTTGTCATGTAGCTTTGAAGACTTCTTAAACTTTAGTCAATCAGATGAGACGGTGAACCCAGGTCCTGTGTGCAGCAGCATGTAGGTATACTTAGCGCGGCACATAACAGAACCCATGGCAACAAAAGGATTTTGTCTCAGTGGCAAAATTCTGTTGGAAATTCCACTTTGATAGCATTAAAAACAAACCAAAACAAAACAACAAAGACCCCCACGCCCCCCCCCCCCCCCAAAAAAAGACACACACAAAAAAACCCCAAACAAACAACAACCCCCCCCCACACACACACAAAACAACAACAACACTTACAGATAAAAATGTGGCGCTGCACTGTACTGTGGCGATGCACTCTCTTCAAGGAGAGCAATCCGCATTTCACACATGGTGGAAAATAGTATTCTGTTGTGACAATATCGACTATACAATACAGTGCAATATTTCATTTTCTTATTCACCCTTTTAGGAGTCAAGGTGAAAACAAATCCACCTCTGAGATCTTGTAAAAAACAACAACAAAAAACAAAACAAAAACAAACAAACAAACAAACCAAAAAAGCAAAGAAAGGGGGGAAAAAAGAAGGAAAGAAACGACCAAAAAAATCAGTGGAAATCTAAACAACAAAGGGGAATATGTCTCGTTTAGAACTTCGGCAAGTGACTGACACTGATCAACTTGAAGGCATCAAATGACTTCGTTCACTGAGTTGTTTAGTGATTGTTCCCACTCCCTCTCTCCCTCAGGCACACATTTATTTTGCAGATTTAATAAAATATCGATGTTTATCTATAGTCCTTAGTTTCACGTTTCATGCTGTTTGTTACATAAACTAACTAACTAACTGTGACTAACTTATATAGATATGATGAATAAATTAACAAATAAATGAATGAATAAAAAAAAATATAAACATATAAACACATAAATCACGCGAAGAAAAGCACAACACCATCAACAATAACAATAACCAAAATGTATTTCTGACTGAAGAAGAAGAAGAAGAAAGAAAGAAATAAAGAAAGAAGTTTGAATGAACGTGCACACAAAAAGACCGAACGAAAAAATAGATAACTGAGCAAAATTAACAGGAACAGTTTATAAAATCTAACAGAACCACTTGAAAAAAAAAAGTTAAAAAAGCAATACCCGAAAAATTAAACAAAACAAACACGAACACAATGACAAACAAACCACAGGCCACAAACCCTTGACGCAAATTGTAAATACTCGCTTACCTTTGAGCTGCAGACTCGCACACAATTTTTCTTCCCTTCCCACGCCACAAAGAACCATACACTTTTTTTTGATTTTTTCGCATGCGTGAGTGAGTGATGAAAGAGGAGAGAATTACTTACGTGTGTGTGTGTACGAAGTTGAAGCCTGACACTACTGCGTGTAGCTGCTGATGCAACCTTTGTGTCTTGCAAGCCAGGTAGCATGTGGCCACTTTCACAGGCGTGCAGCTGGTAAACTCATGCATCGCTGGGAGCGGTTAGCAGTCAGAAAGAATCACCAGTGGGTGAAGATGGGACTGAATGGAATGGGGAGGTGTGTGTGTGTGTGTGTGTGTGTGTGTGTGTGTGTGTGTGTTCTTTTGACGAACATCGATGTTTCGGTTTCAGTTTAAGGTGGTGTCCAAGTGTGTGAACTGATCCAGAAAATGCACCAACTCCTCCCCGCCCCCAACCCCCACAGAAAACACACAAAAGCCCCCCAACTGACAAACAACACACCCCTCCAACCACAACAACAACAACACTTACAGACAGATAAAAATGTGGCGCTGCACTGTACTGTGGCGATGCACTCTCTTCAAGGAGAGCAATCCGCATTTCACACACGGTGGAAAATAGTATTCTGTTGTGACAATATCGACTATACAATACAATGCAATACTTTTCTTATTCACCCTTTTAGAAGTCAAGGTGAAAACAAATCTACCTCTGAGATCATGTAAAGAATAAAAAAAACCAAAACAAAAAAAAACAACAACAAAAAACAAACGTGCAAAAACAACAACAACCCCCCCCGCCAAAAAAAAACAAAACCGACAACCCCCCCCCCCAACAAAACAACAACAACAAAACAACAACAACAACAACAACAAAAAACCCCCAAAAAACAAAGGGGAAAAAAGAAGGAAAGAAAGAAAAAATCAGCGAGAATCTAAACAACAAAAGGGAATATGTCACTTTTAGAACTTCGGCAAGTGACTGACACTGATCAACTTGAAGACATCAAATAACTTCGTTCAGTTGTTCATTGTTCCCACTCACTCTCTCCCTCAGGCACACAATTATTTTGCAGATTAAAAAAAAAAAAAGAAAAAGAAAGAAAAAGATGTTTATTCAGTCCCCAGTTTCACGTTTCATGCTGTTAGTTACATAAACTAACTAACTTAACTATCTGTAACAAAGAATATATATATGATAAATAAATTGACAATGAATAAATAAAATAAATATATAAACACATAAATCATGCGAAAAAAAGCACTACACCATCAACAATAACCAAAATGTATTTATGAAGAAGAAGATGAAGAAAGAAAGACTGGGAAAGAAAGACAGAAGTTTGAATGAACGTCCGAGTCAGTGTACACAAAAAGACTGAACGAAAAAATAGATAACTGAGCAAAATTAACAGGAACAGTTTATAACATCTAACAGAACCACTTGAAAAAAAAAGGTTAAAAAAGCAATACCCGAAAAGTTAAACAAAACAAACATGAACGCAATGACAAACAAACCACAGGCTACAAACCCTCGCAAATACTCGCTTACCTTTGAGCTGCGGACTTGCACACAATTTTTCTTCCCTTCCCACGCCACAAAGAACCATACACTTTTTTTGATTTTTTCGCATGCGTGAGTGAGTGATGAAAGAGGAGAGAATTACTTACGTGTGCGAAGTTGAAGCCTGACACTACTGCGTGTAGCTGCTGATGCAACCTTCGTGTCTTGCAAGCCAGGTAGCATGTGGCCACTTTCACAGGCGTGCAGCTGGTAAACTCATGCATCGCTGGGAGCGGTTAGCAGTCATGCCGGTAAAGTCAGCAGAGCTTGCATTGGCAGTCAGAAAGAATCACCAAGGGGATGGAAAGGAATGGAATGGGATGGAATGGAATGGGGAGGTGTGTGTGTGTGTGTGTGTGTGTGTGTGCGTGCGCGCGCGCGTGTGTTCTTTTGATAAACATCGATGTTTCGGAATCAGTTTTAAGGTGATGTCCAAGTGTGTGAACAGATAAAAAAAATGCGCCAAACTGCCCTTGCTAAAAAAAAAGAAAAAAACGAAAAAGAAGAAGCACTGATTAGGCCCTAAGAGTATATTGCAACAATCAATTATCAAGTTACTGGATAGAGCAAGTCCACCTAAAACTGGGAAAACCCCCAAAGAGATACGTTTGGTAAAAAGGGAAAAAAACACCCCGAAGAAACAGATGCACCACATTTTGGCGTCTTAAAAAAACAAACAAACACACATTGGCTATTTCTGAAGATGATACTTATAATTCATTATGGTCTCCTTAAACCCCCCACTCCCCCCGAATTCCCCCCCCCATTCCCCCCCTCCCCTCCCACACATTTTCTATTGTATCGCCCTTTCTTCCTTTCCTTGCTTTCTTTCTTTATATATGTCTCAATAATGCTTTATCACTTAACGTCTTGAAAGCCAGGCACTCCTTCCTCTCTCCCCCCTGACCCCCTCCATCCCCCTCCCCCCGAACCCAGCAGATGTGGCGTTGTGTACATGTTGGATCTGCCTGCCACACTTTGAATCTGAAACTGTTCACCGATGCTCTTCGTGGAGAGAGAGAGAGAGAGAGAGAGAGAGAGAGAGAGAGAGCACCCAAGTTCTGCTAGCTTCACAAATGGCTGCTGAGTGGAAGGGCAACATAAAGGTGTTAGTAAAACTTGGAGGAGGTGCGTATGACTATGACGTGGGTTGGAGGAGGTTGGGGACGGATGGTAGGGGTGTGGGGAACAGGCGTGTGAAGTGGGGAGGGTAGGGTGATGGTGAGGGAAGGCTTGTTGGAGGAGGTGGGGATGCGGGTGGGTGGTGAGGGTAAACAGATAATTATGTTTGAGATTTCTGGGATTAGGATCGGGATGAGCCGCTGAAGTTCCAAGCATTGCAATCTCTCTCTCTCTCTCTCTCTGTCTGTGTGTCTGTGTCACACACACACACACACACATATATATATATATATATATACATATGATATAGCTATATATCTATCTGTGTGTGTGTGTGTGTGTGTGTGTGTGTGTGTGTGTGTGTGTTCTTTTGATGAACATCGATGTTTTGGTTTCAGTTTTAAGGTGATGTCCAAGTGTGTGAACTGATCCAAAAAATGCGCAAAAAAAGAAGAAAAAAAGGCATAAACCTAAAGCACTGATTAGGCCCTAAAAGCATATTGCAACAATCAATTATCAAGTTACTGGATAGAGCAAGTCCACCTAAAACTGGGAAAAACCCCCAAAGAAATACGTTTGGTAAAAAGGGGGAAAAAAAACCCCGAAGAAACAGACGCACCACATTTTGGCGTCTTAAAAAACCCCAAAACACACGTATTGGCTATATCTGAAGATGATATTTATAATTGATTATGGTCTCCTTATAACCCCCCGAATCCCCCCCCCACCCCCCACCCCCCCGTCCCACCACCACGTTTTCTATTGTATCGCCCTTTCTTCCTTTCCTTGATTTTTTTCTTTATATATATCTCTCTAAACGTTTTGAAGGCCAGGCATGGCTTTTCCTCCCCCCCTCCCATGCTGCCCCCTCCTCCCCCCCCCCGCCCCCCCCCCCCCTCTCCCCCCCGAACCCAGCAGATGTGGCGTCGTGTATATGATGGATCTGCCTGCCACACTTTGAATCTGAAACTGTTCGTGGAGAGAGAGAGAGAGAGAGAGAGAGAGAGAGAGAGAGAGAGAGAGAGCACCCAAGTTCTGCTAGCTTCACAAATGGCTGCTGAGTGGAAGGGCAACATAAAGGTGTTAGTAAAACTTGGAGGAGGTGCGTATGACTATGACGTGGGTTGGAGGAGGTTGGGGAAGGATGGTAGGGGTGTGGGGAACAGGCGTGTGAAGTGGGGAGGGTAGGGTGAGGGTGAGGGAAGGCTTGTTGGAGGAGGTGGGGATTGGGGGAATGGGGGGTGGGGGGTGGGGGGGGGAGGGTAAATAGATAATTATGTTTGAGATTTCTGGGATTAGGATCGGGATGAACCGCTAACATTCCAAGCATTGCAATATCTCTCTCTCTCTCTCTTTCTCTCTCTCTCTCTCTCTCTCTCTCTCACACACACACACACACACACACACACACATATATATATATGTATGTATGTATGTGTGTGTGTGTGTGTGTGTGTGTGTGTGTGTGTGTGTGTGTGTGTGTGTGTGTCTGGCTGTCATCAGTATGTACTGAAGATGGTCATATCTTTATAGTATCACCTGAATCTTTCAGAAAAAGGGACAGGCGTCATCAAATTATATCGTTATTATAAAAAAATGACTCATTTATGGATCTGTCAAGAAACGTTGTTGTTGTTGTTTGTTTGTTTTTCAGTAATTAATCAACCCAGCAAAACAGAAAGTGAATTTTCCTTTAAAGCTTTCGTTTCATATAACATGCTTACCATGTCCCGCTAGTGCTGGGGCTTGATTCCTGTCTTGCGCAAAATGAAAGCGAAAATAGGTACGACTAGTAACCTCCCTTCGTATCATTTCAGTTTAAAAAAGAAGGATATGCGGACTGTTTGGGAAATTTTGGAAGCAGTTCTTTTATTTATTTATTTAATTTTATTTTTTTAGAACAAACGAATTACTGAATAGTATTGATAATATTGATGATGACGATGATGATGATGACGATAATAAAGTACCAATACTAACAGTACTACTAATATAATAATGATAATAATAATAATAACAGTAATGATAATACTGATAATGGTACTAAAGAACAGTAAATAGATAAATAAAGAATGAGCAAATAAATGAATAGAAAAATAAATAAATGAATACATACATACACACATATATGAACAAACAACACGGACACACACAGGCACCGAATATATATGACTGATTTGGACGTGACAGTAAATGTTTGTATTTGTATTTCTTTTTATCACAACAGTTTTGCCTGTGTGAAATTCGGGCTGCTCTCCCCAGGGAGAGCGCGTCGCTACATTACAGCGCCACCCATTTCTTTGTATTTTTTCCCAGTTTTTTTTTTGCAGTTTTTTTATTTGTTTTTCCTATCGAAGTGGATTTTTTCTACATTATTTTCCTAGGAACAACCCTTTTTTTTTGGCATGGGTTCTTTTACGTTTGCTAAGTGCATGCTGCACCCGGGACCTCGGTTTATCGTCTCATCCGAATGACTAGCGTCCAGACCACCACTCAAGGTCTAGTGGAGGGGGAGAAAATATTGGCGACTGAGCCGTGATTCGAACCAGCGTGCTCAGATTCTCTCGCTTCCTATGCGGACGCGTTATCTCTAGGCCATCACTCCGCAGATTGGTACATCACCACGTTCACCAGACAGAGTCCAGTTCATTACACGGCGAGCCGGCTGGTGCTCAAGTATCACTCCACCTGTCTTATCTACCCCCTAGATGCTTATCTACCCAATGACGGGCGCAACAGCCGAGTCGTTAAAGCGTTGGACTTTCAGTCTGAGGGTCCTGGGATTGAATCTCGGTAACGGCGCGTGGTGGGTACAGGGTTGAGATTTTCCCGATCTTCCAGGTCAACATAATTATGTACAAACCTACTTGTGCCTGAACCTCCTTCGTGTGTATACGCAAGCATAAGATCAAATACGCACGTTAAAGATCCTGTAATCCATGTCAGCGTTCGGTGGGTTTATGGAAACAAGAACATACCCAGTATGTATCCCCCCCCCCGCCGAAAACGGTGTATGGCTGCCTACATGGCGGTGCAAAAAACAACAACAAAGGTCATAAGCCTACTCATGTACATACAAGTGAAGTTGGGAGTTGCAGCCCACGAACGAAGAAGAAGAAGAAGAAGAATCTGCCCCTTCGTCTGTGGTTTTGGCACGTGCCGATCGTCGGCCGGCAAGGGATGTAACAGTGCACCCGTACCAGCCACTGTCCGGCTGTCAGCTGTCAGCCACTCCAGACACGCTAGTAGTGTACAGATGGCTGAACACTGAGGTTGTTGAAGTAAGCTGGGGCAGGGAGCTTGGGGAGGGGGGGGGGGGGGGGAAGCGTCGCTTGACTTGGCGAGTGGATGGATTCGGACAGACAGACAGACAGACAGATAACGAGAGCTGGGAGTGGGGAAGAGGGCTGAGGAAGCACAGACATCAGTCAGTCAATAATTAGTGTAGTGTAGTATAGTGATGGCCAAGAGGTAACGCGTCCACGTAGGAAGCGAAAAAATCCATGCGCACTGGTTCGACTGAATCCCGGCACAGTCGCCAGTATTTTCTCCCCCTCCACTCAGTAAACCTTGAGTGGTGGGTCTGGACACTAGTCATTCGGATAAGACGATAAACCGAGATCACGTTTGTAACATGCACTTAGCGCACGTAAAAGAACCCACTACAACAAAAGGGTTGACCCTGGCAAAAATCTGTAGAAAAATCCACTTTGGTAGCAAAACAAAAATTGCACGCAGGAAACTACAAACAAATGGGGTACGTCAGGAATGGTAGTGGTCTGGGTCAGCACCAGTGTTTGGGTGGACGGTCAGCCAGTTCGGTGTTGGTGAGTTGATTTCAGGGGGGAAAAAGAAAAAAAGGGGGTACTGTACCACGCTGCGTATGTACTTTACTACACTGTGCTGTGTTGCACCATGCTGTGCTGTGCTATGTTGTGTTCTGTAGTACCGTGCTGTGCTGTGTTCTGTTGTACCGTGCTGTGCTGTGCTGTGTTCTGTTGTACCGTGCTGTGCTGTGCTGTGTTCTGTTGTACCGTGCTGTGCTGTTTTCTGTTGTACCGTGCTATGCTGTGCTGTGCTGTGTTCTGTTGTACCGTGCTGTGCTGTGCTATGTTGTGTTCTGTTGTACCGTGCTGTGCTGTGCTGTGTTCTGTTGTACCGTGCTGTGCTGTGCTATGTTGTGTTCTGTTGTACAGTGCTGTGCTGTGCTATGTTGTGTTCTGTAGTACTGTGCTGTGCTGTGCTGTGTTCTGTTGTACCGTGCTGTGCTGTGCTGTGTTCTGTTGTACCGTGCTGTGCTGTGCTGTGTTCTGTTGTACCGTGCTGTGCTGTGATGCGCTGTGTTCTGTTGCACCGTGCTGTGCTGTGTTCTGTTGTACCGTGCTGTGCTGTGCTGTGCTTGTTCTGTTGTACCGTGCTGTGCTGTGTTCTGTTGTACCGTGCTGTGCTGTGCTGTGTTCTGTTGTACCGTGCTGTGCTATGCTGTGTTCTGTTGTTCCGTGCTGTGCTGTGCTGTGCTGTGTTCTGTTGCACCGTGCTGTGCTGTGCTGTGCTGTGCTGTGTTCCGTTGCACCGTGCTGTGCTGTGCTGTGTTCTGTTGCACCGTGCTGTGCTGTGTTGTGCTGTGTTCTGTTGTACCGTGTTGTGCTGTGTTCTGTGGCACCGTGCTGTGCTGTGCTGTGTTCTGTTGTACCGTTCTGTGCTGTGTTCTGTTGTACCGTGCTGTGCTGTGCTGTGTTCTGTTGTACCGTGCTGTGCTGTGTTCTGTTGTACAGTGCTGTGCTGTGTTCTGTTGTACCGTTCTGTGCTGTGTTCTGTTGCACTGTGCTGTGTTCTGTGCTGTGTTCTGTTGCACTGTGCTGTGCTGTGCTGTGTTCTGTTGTACCATGCTGTGCTGTGCTGTGTTCTGTTGTACCGTTCTGTGCTGTGCTGTGCTGTGCTGTGCTGTGTTCTGTTGCACCGTGCTGTGCTGTGCTGTGTTCTGTTGTACCGTGCTGTGCTGTGCTGTGCTGTGTTCTGTTGTACCGTGCTGTGCTGTGCTGTGTTCTGTTGCACCGTGCTGTGCTGTGCTGTGTTCTGTTGTACCGTGCTGTGCTGTGCTGTGTTCTGTTGCACCGTGCTGTGCTGTGCTGTGTTCTGTGCTGTGTTCTGTTGCACCGTGCTGTGCTGTGCTGTGTTCTGTTGCACCGTGCTGAGCTGTGTTCCGTTGCACCGTGCTGTGTTCTGTTGCACCGTGCTGTGCTGTGCTGTGTTCTGTTGCACCGTGCTGAGCTGTGTTCCGTTGCACCGTGCTGTGTTCTGTTGCACCGTGCTGTGCTGTGCTGTGTTCTGTTGCACCGTGCTGAGCTGTGTTCCGTTGCACCGTGCTGTGTTCTGTTGCACCGTGCTGTGCTGTGCTGTGTTCTGTTGCACCGTGCTGAGCTGTGCTGTGATCTGTTGCACCGTGCTGTGTTCTGTTGCACCGTGCTGTGCTGTGCTGTGTTCTGTTGCACCGTGCTGTGCTGTGCTGTGTTCTGTTGCACCGTGCTGAGCTGTGTTCCGTTGCACCGTGCTGTGTTCTGTTGCACCGTGCTGAGCTGTGTTCCGTTGTACCGTGCTGTGTTCTGTTGTTCCGTGCTGTGCTGTGCTGTGCTGTGTTCTGTTGCACCGTGCTGTGCTGTGCTGTGTTCTGTTGCACCGTGCTGTGCTGTGCTGTGTTCTGTTGCACCGTGCTGTGCTGTGCTGTGTTCCGCTGTGCTGTGTTCTGTTGTACCGTGCTGTGCTGTGCTGTGTTCTGTTGCACCGTGCTGTGCTGTGCTGTATTCTGTTGCACCGTGCTGTGCTGTGCTGAGTTCTGTTGCACCATGTTGGGCTGTGCTGTGGTTCTGATGCATTGTTGCTGTGCTGTCTGTTCGCACCGTGCTGTGCTGAGTTCTGTTGCACTGTGCTGTGCTGTATCTGTCATTCAAACCATTGCCTGTGCTGTGTTCTGTTGCACCGTGCTGTGCTGTGTTCTGTTGCACTGTGCTGTGCTGTTCTGTTTCACCGTGCTGTGCTGTGTTCTGTTGCACTGTGCTAGTGCTGTGCCGTGCTGTGTTCTGTTGCACCGTGCTGTGCTGAGCTGTGTTCTGTTGCGCCGTGCTGTGCTGTTCTGTTGCGCCGTGCTGTGTTGTGCTGTGCTGAGCTGTGTTCTGTTGCACAGTGCTGTGCTGTGCTGTGACCTGTTGCACTGTGCTGTGCTCTGCTGTGCTGTGTTCAGTTTTACCGTACTGTGCTGTGTTGTGGTCTGTTGGACTTGCTGTGCTGTACTGTGTTGTCCTGCGTTGCACTGTTCTATAGGGTAAAGTGCTACGGCTTACATGACAAAAGCATTCAACTGGACCAGCAGCAAAGTGAGAACTGTTTGATCAATGATTTCTCCACTGCCATGGGAAATCTTTCACAGCTTTGTCTCTTCTGAAGCACCGAGACTCTCAAACTAGGAGGCAACACTGCACTGCCTTAGGGGCTAGCTGGCCTTTGGGACCCATCCCAAAGCCGACTAGACGTCCTGAAACCCTCTTGGCCGAGAGAGTGGGGAATACCTGGGCAAGGCACTCTCCACAAAATCAAATTCTGACCCAATTATCTGGGCTGTTTGTCCCGACTATCTGGGCCAAAAATGTTTTTTAGAAGAGAGAGAGAGAGAGAGAGAGAGAGAGAGCAAAAAAGGAAAAAAAGAAAAGAAAAAAAAGAGTCCCAAACCAACCAGCAAAGAAGGAAGGCTGCCAAGGGTGAAGTCAACAATTCAAGCGTGATGTGACGTCAATCTGCCCCCCCCCTCCCCAACCCCCGACCCTCCCTCCCTCTGGTTCATGCTGCTACGTTTTGCACGTGCACTGACGTAGCATCTCCTGACCACGGGACCATCACATGGACACAGACCCCAGCCCCCCCACCCCCTTCAGGCCCACCCCCACCCCACAAAAAAACCTCACCGGCACATGAGGGGCGAAAAGAAAGTTGTCTCACAACCTTAACATCACATGTTTCGGACGTACGGTGGTTGGTGGCCTTGTGGTCTTAACGCGTCTGCATTGGAAGCGAGACTGAGAATAATTATGAGGATGGGGGTACGAATCCTGCACTGACTGACTTGCCAGGTTTGTAGAAAAATTCACTTTGA
>NC_134888.1:16989348-16996848 GCF_041734735.1 Babylonia areolata | reverse complement strand
ACCCACTGGACATCCGAGGGGTCTGTGTAGAGGAGAAGAGAGGACTGGCCGTACTGAGTGAGTTAAACACTGGGATGGACACTTATCTGTCCATCTATTCTGTAGTGTTTTTGCTACTGTATGTCCTTTTATGTAATTTTTATTTGGGTTTGAAGTATTTTTTCCCCTCCCTTTTTAACGATTTTATTTGTAATCTGGGGATGATGAATTAAGCGAAAGGACTGACGTTATCAGCACAGCCTGGTCTTATTTGTCCTAAGGAGCTAAATGATTAGGATGATGTGTTATGAACTGTGTTTTGTGGGTTTGTCTTGGTGATTTTGTTGTTGTTGTTGTTGTTGTCGTTGTCGTTTGTAGATGTGACAGTTTTGTGTTGTCGCGGTTGAATATCTGTATGGATTGACAGTCTTGACATGGCCCTGTGCGCTCAGTTGGACTATAAGTGTGATAGAGGTAGAGGCAAGGGGCCTTAATTTTGAGTTGGAGTGTGTGTTGTGTGTTCCCGCAACGGCTAGCGTCATCGCCATATCGCTTGCACTGTTTTCTCTATTCTCTTCTTCTCATCTTCTTTATTCTTATTTTCTCATAACTATTACAAATAAAACAATAGAAAAACCCTTTTGCGACACATGTTCCCCGCCTGCGCGGGGATTCTTTTCTATCCTTTAATACAGTAAATCATTGGTAATTCTTTTGTACCGCCCCCTTTGATAATACACCACTCGGCTACAAAAGTGGCGTCGCCGACAGGAAACTGATCCATCACAAGATGGATCCAAAATTATCCTTTTTAATGTTTCATTTTTTAAAAATTCAAAATAAATCACAGTCCATGACCACCCAAGTGTACCTTGTTACAACTTGGCGCTTGCGAGCAAGGATGTTTTAATTCTTTAAATCTCCAACTCAAAATTAAGGCCTCTTGCCACTACCTCCATCACATAAGCAACACTGGAAAAAAACAACAACCCAGGCCTTGTTCAGGACGACCCTGTGGGACACAGTGCAAGGAAGGAGGAGGAAGAGAGGCAGACAGAAAAAGAGACGGGACCAGGACAACTTCCCAATATGGACAGGCCCCGAGACTGGTCGACGCCCTGTCGTATAAGTGTGTATATGTGTGTTCCTGAAATCTGATTGAATGACACAGGAAACGAATGATGAGCGCCCAATGGCAGCCGTCAGTCGGCTCTATCTAGGTAGGCAGCCTGTTGTGCTAATGACTCCGAATTTGTAAAGAGCTTGGTCTCTAACCGAGGATAGGCGCTATATAAGTATCCACATCATCGTCATCATCATCATGAGGGAGAGAGAGAGAGAGAGACGAGGAACAGGGAAAAGAGATGGAGAGAAGTGGCTGACCAAGTGATAAGTGATGCTCCAACTACGGGAGACTTCGTGACACATGAAGGAGAAGAACTGAGTCACGCTGTGTTCTATACCTGCTGTTGGCTCGAATCTCTCCATTATGGTATTGTGTCTTTTGGTGTGTGTGTGTGTGTGTGTGTCTGCGTGTGTGTGTGAGTGTATTTGTGTTAATATTTGTGTGTGTGTGTGTGTGTGTGTGTGTGGTGTGTATATGTGTGTGTGTGAAGTGTGTGTGTGCGTGCGTGATTGTGTGTGTGTGTGTGTGTGTGTGTGTGTATGTGTGTAGATCAGAGACTATAGGCACAATTCCCCCCCTCACTACTACTACCACCCTGTCTGTCAGCAAGCAAGCAGTCCTGGCCGTAACATCCCCAAACCCACACCCATCACCATCTCGTGCACATCAGTCACACCCATCCCCCCCCCCCCCACCACACACACATCACAGGAGATGAAGGGAGAGTCAAGAAACTCAGTGACCTGCATCATCCGCCACACTTTGATCAGTGTGGTCGGGGGTTGTGTTGTCAGTCAATGTTTTCAGCGTCCTTAACCACCTCCCTCCGCACCCCACCCCCACCCCCGCACCCACATTCCTCCTGCACCCCGTCCTCCTCCTCCTCCTCTCTCTCTCCAACACACACGCACACATCCACTCCACTTACACCCCACCTCTCCCTCTCTCTCCAACACACAAGCACCTCTCCCTCCCTCTCTCTCTCCAACACACAAGCACCTCTCCCTCCCTCTCTCTCTCTCTCCAACACACAAGCACCTCTCCCTCCCTCTCTCTCTCTCTCTCCAACACACAAGCACTCTCCCTCCCTCTCTCCCTCTCTCTCCAACACACAAGCACCTCTCCCTCCCTCTCTCTCTCTCTCTCTCCAACGCACAAGCACCTCTCCCTCCCTCCCTCTCCCTCTCTCTCCAACACACAAGCACCTCTCCCTCCCTCTCTCTCTCTCTCCAACACACAAGCACCTCTCCCTCCCTCTCTCTCTCCAACACACAAGCACCTCTCCCTCCCTCTCTCTCTCTCTCCAACACACAAGCACTCTCCCTCCCTACCTCTCTCTCTCTCCAACACACAAGCACCTCTCCCTCCCTCTCTCTCTCCAACACACAAGCACCTCTCCCCCCCTCTCCCTCTCCATCACACAAGCACCTCTCCCTCCCTCTCTCTCTCTCTCCAACACACAAGCACCTCTCCCTCCCTCTCTCTCTCCAACACACAAGCACCTCTCCCTCCCTCTCTCTCTCTCTCTCCAACACACAAGCACCTCTCCCTCCCTCTCTCTCTCTCTCTCCAACACACAAGCACCTCTCCCTCCCTCTCTCTCTCTCTCTCCAACACACAAGCACCTCTCCCTCCCTCTCTCTCTCTCTCCAACACACAAGCACTCTCCCTCCCTACCTCTCTCTCTCTCCAACACACACGCACCTCTCCCTCCCTCTCTCTCTCTCTCCAACACACAAGCACCTCTCCCTCCCTCTCTCTCTCTCTCTCCAACACACAAGCACCTCTCCCTCCCTCTCTCTCTCTCTCCAACACACAAGCACTCTCCCTCCCTCCCTCCCTCTCTCTCCAACACACAAACACCTCTCCCTCCCTCTCTCTCTCTCTCTCCAACACACAAACACCTCTCCCTCCCTCCCTCTCTCTCTCTCCACACAAGCACCTCTCCCTCCCTCTCTCTCCAAAACACAAGCACTCTCCCTCCCTCTCTCCCTCTCTCTCCAACACACAAACACCTCTCCCTCCCTCTCTCTCTCTCTCTCCAACACACAAGCACCTCTTCCTCCCTCTCTCTCTCTCTCCAACACACAAGCACTCTCCCTCCCTCTCTCTCTCCAACACACAAGCACTCTCCCTCCCTCTCTCTCTCTCTCTCTCCAACACACACGCACACACCCACTTCACTTACTCCCCACTCCCTCTCTCTCTCTCATCCCCTCTCTTTGCGAACGGCTGGCGACGAAACAAAGACAAAGACAAAATCTTTGTTATATTATCGAGGGTAATAGATAAAAGAGAAACATGCTTTTTGTTTTGCATCCAGCCCTCGCCCTGAAGAGGGAGTAAAGCTGAAGAAGCAAAAAATGAGGAAAAGGAAATGAATCAAAACACAATCAAAATACACACATCCCATTTCTCGATTATCTCGCCATTCATAGCCATTCACCCAATTCACCCAAAGCAGATTAGAAAAACAAAATTAAACGAACAAACGAACAAACAACAACAACAAAACAAACAAACAAACAAAAAAACAAATAAACAAAAAAACCGTGAGGGATAATAAAAAAAGAAAAAAAACGCAGACACAACAGACAAAGCAAACGTCCTTTCTTTGCAATCAAACACCACCTCCTCACCAGCTCTCTCTCTCTCTCTCTCTCTCTCTCTCTCTCTCACACACACACACACACACACACAAACACACACACACACACACACACACACACACACACACACACACACACACATGTAAAACAGACAAGAAGGTGGACAGACAGACAGAGACAGACAGACAGACAGGAAAACAAAAAAGAGTCTGAAACAAACCTGAAAGGATGAGTTATCTGTTAGTCTTTTCGCTGGTTGTTTCAGTTTTCCAAGTCGTCACAGTGTTATTGAATGGCACCTTCCAGACGGGCGCAATAGCCGAGTGGTTAAAGCGTTGGACTTTCAATCTGTGGGTCCCAGGTTCGAATCTCGTTCACGGCGGCTGGTGGGTAAAGGGTGGAGATTTTTCCCATCTCCCAGGTCAACATAATTATGTGCAGAACTGCCAGTGCCTGAACCTCCTTCGTGTGTATACGCACGCAAAAAAAAAAAAAAATCAAATACGCACGATAAAAATCCTGTAATTCATGTCAGCATTCGGTGGGTTATGAAAACAAGAACATATCTAGCAAGCATCCCCCCGAAAACGGAGTATGGCTGCATTCATGGCGGGGTAAAAACGGTCATACACATAAAAGCCCACTCGTATACATACGAGTGAACGTGGGAGTTGCAGCCCACGAACGAAGAAGGAGAAGAAGAAGGAGAAGAAGAAGAAGAAGGCACCATCCCCTCCCGTCTGTCTCTTGTTGTCTCCGGCGGAGACTCAACACCAGAACACATTCTTCAGACCTGTCCCCTTCCTGATGGGCTCAGAGACACTGTGTGGCCGATACCAACCCTACTGCACGCCCACCAAGCTCCAGGACTTCAGACACTACAGGACTTAGAGAGGACGACATCATCCATCAGGCTGGCTGGAAGAAGAAGAAAGAGGAGGAGGAGGAGGAGAAGATGAAGAAGAAGGAGGAGGAGGAGGAGAAGAAGAAGAAGGAGGAAGAGGAGGAAGAGGAGGAGAAGAAGGGGAGGAGGAGGAGGAGAAGAAGAAGAAGGAAGGAGAAGGAGGAGGAGGAGGAGAAGAAGAAGAAGAAGAATGATACGAAGAAGTCGAGTCTTTTACTTTGGGATCGGCTGCTGCAGAAACGATATTTCATACGTTCGTTTCTCAGTGAGAATTTTCCTTTCCAATGCCCGAGGAATTCAGAGTAGACTACCCCTGAAAACGGAGTATGGCTGCCTACATGGCGAGGTAAAAACGTAAAAGCCCACTCGTGTACATACAAGTGAACGTGGGAGTTGAAGCCCATGAACAATGAAGAAGAAGAAGGAGAAGAAGAAAAAGAGGAGTAGACTTAGGAAGATTAAGATTATCACTACCCCTGAGCATCCCCCTTTGTGAGTGGCGGGGAATCACAAGAGATTATATATATATATATATATATATATATATATATATATAAATATAAACCAGTGTTATCAAATCTAGTGCTTGTTTACCATTAAAACCGCCCTATCTGCACAGAAACGCAACATCAGTGGAAAACCCCCCAGAAGATGGAATGATGTTTATTTCACAATGCTTTCAACGCGAGGGACTCAATTGTTCTTCCTCCTGCTCCTCCTCCTCCTTTCTTTCTTTTGTCCTTATCTTTTTGCTCTTGTTGTTTTCTTCTTCTTCTTCTTCTTCTTCTTCCTTGAATGAATTGAAGAAATCACCCGCTTCTGCCACGGAAACTCTGCGGATGCCGACGTCCTTTTGACACAAATAGTTTGCCATAAGAGAGGTGAGAACTCAAGCGGAAGTGATTCGATAGAAAGGTTCACTCACGTGTCTACAGGGTCAACGGAAAAGGTCAAAGTTCACGCACCGCTAGCGGTGTCCAGACAGGCGGGTAGTACTGGTGACTGCGGTCAGACAGACCAATGAACCGATGACCCCTACTGATGGTTCCAGACAGGAACTGTACTGGCACTGTACTGGGCAGCCGTCAGACTGCAGGGCGGAAAGGGTCACCGTGGAAACCGGTGTAGCGATATATTCATACACCCCCCTCCCCCTTTATCGTTATTATTATTTTTTGTACCCCCGGTCAAATCTGTGTGGCCCAGTGTGGACAAACCTGGAACGACCCACCCGGGGTAAACTTCTCACCCGTCAAACCTGCCTCAGCTTTTTAGTTAGATTTCACCCCCATCCACCCCTACCCACTCACTGGCACCCACTCGTAATGGTCAAGGGGGTACTTCTAAGGCAGCTTGAAATCAAACGACCCCACACCACACCTCTCCCCCGGGGGTAAATTTAGCCTAGTTGGTATCAATATACACAATGGCAGCTGTCAGTCGGCTCTGTCCAGGTAGGCAGCTTGTCTATTTCTGAAAATGTCTCCGTGTATTGTAAAGCACTGACTGAAGACGGGCGCTATTTAAGTATCCATTATGTTCATCTTCCTCCTCCTCCTCTCCTCCTCCTCCTCCTCCTCTTCTCCTCTCCTCCTCCTCGTCATTATTATCATCAATACAGGGTATCAAAGTAGAACACCCCTAGGTTTGCTTCCTTGAAGATATGACGGAGAGGGAGGAGGTCGGTGAGGTGTCAGTACTGGTTAGCTCAGAAGGACCCCAGCTTCTCTCTGCTTTCCCAGTTCAATAGTTGGATTAACTCTCTCCATACGAACGGCGAAAGAGACGACGTTAACAGCGTTTCACCCCAATTACCACCATCAAAATATTACAAGCGGAAGGCTCTTACACTGAAGGGGTGAACGTTGACAAAGAATATCACAATTCTGACGACGGAAGCTAAAGGTTGGGTCATTGAGACACCCACTGGACATCCGAGGGGTCTGTGTAGAGGAGAAGAGAGGACTGGCCGTACTGAGTGAGTTAAAATTGTAGAAAAAAGGTATGATTTCCAGCTTAACCCTTTCACTGCCAAACTCGCATTTATGCAGCAGCTAGGTAGAGGACCCATGTCACTGAAGGGTGACCAGATCATGGGTCTGTTATCGATGAACCTTCTGCTCTGTATGTTCGATGGTTGGACAGGCCATATTTTCTACACATCACAGGGGGAATCCTCAGCTAGTCTTTGACACCATATTTTCTGTGTTTATACCAGAAGGGAATTTTGAACTCCAAATTGACTGGCAGTGAAAGGGTTAAGAGCCTCGCCACAAATGATCCCTTGGGTTAATGATGATAGTAGTAATGATGATAGCAATGATAATAACGATGACGATAACGATAACATTGGTAATCATCATCATCATCATCACCATATCAAATTCATAAAGAGCCTTTTTAAATAAAATATTTTTTATGCTTAATATCGCTGTACAATGTGAGTAAAACCGACAAATAAGACATGTATTTAAAACACTCAAAACTCTCAAATGAAAACTATAACATTCATAACCCTGTATTAACACACAACCAAACACTGAAGTATGTTCAAACACACCCAAAGATTTCCGTACACACGTTTCACACATCACAATACCTGAATAACAGATGATGATAATGATGATGATGATGATGATGATTATACAGCACCTATTCTAGGTCGGAGAACAAACTCAAAGCACTTTACAAACACGGGGTCATTTGTACAACAAGATGCCTACCTGGGTAGAGCCGACTGACGGCTGACATCGGACGCTCATCATTCGTTTCCTGTCATTCAATTATCAGATAATGTATTCGACGATCATCAAAAAAAAAAAAAAAAAAAAAAAAAAAAAAAAAGAAAAGAAAAAAAGCCAGGGGTATAAACTCATCTGGTG
>NC_134888.1:16971848-16981848 GCF_041734735.1 Babylonia areolata | reverse complement strand
AGAGCGGTGGATTCTCGCTCGAGTTTCCTGAGTTCGATCCCCATGCACCTGGTGGATTAAGGATGGAGATTTTTTTTTTCCCGATCTTCCAGGTCAATATATATCATCAGTCCTGCAAGTGCCTAAACCCTCTTCGTGTGTACACGCACATAGAAGATCAAATGCGTACGTTAAAGATACTGCTGCAATCCATGTCAGCGTTCTGTGGGTTATGGAAACAAGAGATATATCCAGCATGCACCCCCCCCGAAAATGGAGTATGGCTGCCTATATGGCGGGTTAAATAAAGAAGGCGGTCATACTTAAAAAATGTAGTGTGTGTGTGTGTGTGTGTGTGTGTGTGTGTGTGTGTGTGTGTGTGTGTGTGTGTGTGTGACTGAAACCTGACTGAATGACAAAAGGAAACGAATGATGAGAACCCAAAGGCAACTGTCAGTCGGCTCTACCCAGGTAGGCAGCCCGTTGTGCAAGTGACTGCGTATAATTATGTAAAGCGCTTAGAGCTTGGTATCTGACCAGTATCCATAAGTATCATCATCATCTGACATTGAATGAGAGGAGGATGCCACAATTATCAGGGATCTACAAACACCCCAAAATTTTACTAAATACCTTCTTTCTTTTTCGTGTTTGTTTTTCTTCTAAAATGTACGACTTGTATAGAAACAGTGTCACAACTCAGTCCTTTCTTTTCTGTTTGTTTCTTGTTGTTTTGTTTTTTCCCCCCATAGGTTTAAACATCAAAATACGCAAAATCCACAATCCATGCCAACATGACCACCACACGTGTACCTAACTGCCAATTTCTTTTATACAGTATGGAATGCTTTAAAAACGAAACGAAATCCCATACATAACCGCCAGTCAGTTTAGAGTACAAAATTCCCATGTGGTATAAACACAGAAAAGACAGTGGCTAAGAATAGCTGGGGATTCCCCCTGCGATGTATAGAAAATATGGCCTATCCTACCACCGAACATTAAGAACAGTAGGTTCATGGATTACAGTCCAATGAATGGTCACCTTTCAGTGACACGGGTCATCTACCACGCCTGTGCATAAATGCGAGCTTGGCGGTGAAATGGTTAAACAAAAGGGTTCCCCATTTATCATTCACAGACAGGATGTTCTGGACATAGTGTTTCTGTCGCAGATGTCTTCCTTCGTATCATTTAAGAAAGCAAAATTCATAATCTCTTTGTTCTTCTAAAACCGTCACTGAAATCATGTGACTACGGACATTACGTGGCCTGAATGACGGATGACATGAACGATGATATTCTGTGTCATTTTCCTTCTTGTTATACTTTTTTTCATATACCCATGCCATCATCTTATCATCACACAAACACACTAAAAAAAAAAGGACTTAAAAAAAGAAGAAGAAAAAAAGTCATTTTTTTTTCTACACAAATGACGTACAAAGCATTCTTACATTTTGTATAAAAGGAATAATGTGCGTATGATAGTTGGGGGGTGGGGTGGGGTGGGGTGGGGGGGGGGGGAGTGAAAGTGAAGGCGTACAAAAGGAAGGAGGGAGAGGGTACAAACGGTAGGGGCGAAGGAGGACGGGGCGGGGGGTTGGGGGGGGGGGGAGACGGGGGTGGGGATTGGTGGGGGAGGGGGCGTGAACCAAACGCTATGACGTTAGCAATACATCACCCTCCACCCCCACCCCCACCACCCCACAACCGATGGACCAAAAAAAAAAAAAAAAAAAAAAAATCCTATGTACAGATGCACAGACAGCAGTGATCGTTTTTGAAGACTGATTTCAACATCGGTTTCCTTCCAAGAAAAGTTCAGTTCACACATTCGCACTGAATCAACTAACAATAACCTAGACTTCACTCACGTTCACCACTGAACAACAGACTACAACTAACACCGTTTTTAATTAACACCCATTTACATCAAGGTAATGTATTCAACACTGATCAGATCTATGCCTATACAGGAATGCATCTAGTCGGTCATAAACCTGATTACATCATTAAAAAAGAAAAGAAAATGGACACCTGTCACAACATGTACAACAGTAAGAACACGAAAACTGGATAGTAGTCTATAAAAATACAAAATTACCGTACGACATAAATGTGTATGTATCAAAATCTATCAGATCAAATAAAATTCATAACTCATACACAGTGCAGTGTACACAGATCGCTCGTGACATAATACGATGATCTGGGGAGAGGGAGAGACAGAGAGGAACACAGAGAGAGAGAGAGAGAGAGAGAGAGAGAGAGAGAGAGAAAGGGATAGAGGGAGAGAAAGAGAGAGAGAAAGAGAAAGAGACAGAGAGAGTCAGACTGGCAGAGAGACAGACAGACAGACAGACAGATAGATAGATAGATAGATAGATAGATAGAGAGAGAGAGAGAGAGAGAGAGAGAGAGAGACAGACAGACAGACAGACAGACAGACAGACAGACAGACATATCGCAAGTCGCGATTCAACAAAACAGAAAATGGGATGTCCACAGCTTACAACACGAATCCTCCACCGCCGTACACCGAACATCATGTGTGGCTAACACACCCATTCCTTTCCATATCCATTCCTGCTGACCATCCACATCACCACAAAAACACAGCATTATTTCAAACGCGCGAAACTGCTGACGCAAAAAAAAAAACGACAACAAAAAACAACAACATACAACGACAAAAAAACTGGACGCCCGGCGAGCGTAATGCAGTCATCCATTCTAAGCTCTTACGATCCACAACCAATGGGCAATATTTGTCATGTTGCCTGTCCCTCGTCTGTCTGGTTTGAAAAAGAAAAGAAGTTAACTTTCACTCGTTGTTCTTAACTGAAGTAGTAGTAGTAGTAGTAGTAGTAGTAGTAGTAGTAGTAGTAGTAGTATTTGTATTTGTATTCCTTTTTATCACAACAGATTTCTCTGTGTGAAATTCGGGCTGCTCTCCCCAGGGAGAGCGCGTCGCTACACTACAGCGCCACCCATTTTTTTTTTGTATTTTTTCCTGCGTGCAGTTTTATTTGTTTTTCTTGTCGAAGTGGATTTTTCTACAGAATTTTTGCCAGGAACAACCCTTTTGTTGCCGTGGGTTCTTTTACGTGCGCTAAGTGCATGCTGCACACGGGACCTCGGTTTATCGTCTCATCCGAATGACTAGCGTCCAGACCACCACTCAAGGTCTAATGGATGGGGAGAAAATATCGGCGGCTGAGCCGTGATTCGAACCAGCGCCCTCAGATTCTCTCGCTTCCTAGGCGGAAGCGTTACCTCTAGGCTATCACTCCTAGTAGAAGAAGAAGAAGAAGAAGAAGAAGAAGAAGAAGAAGAAGAAGAAGAAGAAGAAGAAGAAGAAGAAGAAGAAGCCTTTTATTCGTTGTTATCCCTGTCTGAAACGTTACTGTTCATTCATCGTCGTGACTATCTGTGCTGTATTCTCTCGGAGTCGTTGTCCCTGTCTGAGCAGCTGTCTTTCACTCCACGTTCCCATGTTAGGGACAAGTTGTCTGTCCCTAACTCAGTTTCCTTGTCCCCATCTGGAAAAAAGTTTGTCTAGACCTGTCTCGTCGTCTTTATCGAAACGTTGTCCTTACCCTGCTTTGCTGTCCCTATCTGAAAAAGTTTGTCTAGCCCTGTCTCGTGGGCTTTATCAAAACATTGTCCTTGGCCCTGTCTCGTCGTCTTTATCTAAACGTTGTCCTTACCCCGTTGTGTTGTCCCTATCTGAAAAGTTTGCTCCTGTCTCGTCGTCTTTATCAAAGCGTTGTCCTTATCCTGCGTTGCTGTCCCTATCTGAAACAGTTTGCCCCTGTCTCCTAGTCTTTATCAAAGCGTTGTCCTTATCCCGTTGTGTTGTCCCTATCTGAAAAGTTTGCTCTTGTCTCGTCGCCTTTATCAAAACGTCCTTAACCCACTGTACACATCTAAAAAAAAAAAAAAGAAAGAAAAAAAAGAAAGAAAAAAAGTTGCCTGTCACTCGTTGTGAATTGCAAACTTGTCTTGCAGTTGTCAAATATTCGAAGGAAAAAAAGAAAAAGAAAAAAGATGACTGTCCCTCTTTGTCCTCGTGAAGTGTTTCTCTTACTTGTTTTTCTTTATTACTATTTTTATTGTCCCTAACTTTGACAACTGACCTTCAATCGCTGCCGTCTGAAATGTTCCATTTGATTCACACGCCTTCCTTATCTGTTGAGTTGTATTGCCTTTCACTTGTCCTTATCTTAAAAGTCGCAATCAGTTTCACTTCTTGATGTTGTTCGAGACGCTCTCTTTCCCTTGCTGTCGCTATTTGGGATGTTGCCTGTAACTGTTTGTCCATTCCCGAAAAGTTGGCTTTCAGTTGTTGTCCCTATGTGGAAGTTGCAGTTGTCTTGATCTCGGAACCTGCAACTACCACATTCACTATGTATGTACACGAGTGGGCTTTTATATATGTATGACCGTTTTTACCCCGCTATGAAGGCAGCCATAATCCGTTTTCGGGGGAAAGGAACCTGCCTTTAACTTGTTGCCCCTATCGGAAAACAACTGGCTTTCGCGCCACGTCCTTAGTTTGACATGTTGCCATCAACATGATGTCTTTACCTGGATATATTGTCTTTCGATCATTGTCTGATATGATGCCATTAATCTGATGCCTTCGTCCGGAAATGCCTTTTGCTCATTGTCTGATATGTTGCCATTAATATATCTTTATCTGGAAATATTGCCTTTTGCTCATTGTCTGATATATTGCCATTAATAACGATATCTTTACCTGGAAATATAGCCTTTCGCTCATTGTTTGGTATGTTACTATTGATATGATGTCTATATCTGGAAATATAGCCTTTCGCTCATTGTTTGGTATGTTACTATTGATATGATGTCTATATCTGGAAATATTGCCTTTCGTTCATTATTTGGTATGTTGCCACTGATATGATGTCTTTATCTGGAAATACTGCCTTTCACTCATTGTCTGATAATTATGTTGCCATTAAGAATGATGTCTTCATCCGGAAATGCCTTTTGCTCATTGTTTGGAGAGAAAAAAGCTGCTTTTTATGCACTGTATCATTTTGTTTTGTCCCCGTCTGAAATGTCATGTTTCACCCTGTGTCCTTATATGAACAGCTGTCGTTGGCTCGCTGTCCCTTTGTGAAGAGAACAAAAATTACATTAAAATCTTTTGCTCTTTTCTGAAGTGTTGCCTCTCAGATAGTCTCTTGTCCGCATTCGTTGTCCTTAACTGAAAAGAAAAGCTAATAAAAGCTTATAAACTCGTTGTCTCTATGTGTAGAAACATTCTATTCACTCGTTGTACATGTCTGAAATGTTGCCTCTAAACTCGTTGTCCGTATCTTATTAAAAGTTGACCTTAACTCGTTTCTGTGTGAAAATAAAAGTAGTCTTTAACTCGATTCTATTTTGATTAAGCAGAGTTGCCTTTCACTCGTTTGTCATTATCTCGTAAAGCACCTTTCTGACGTAAGTGTTTTGTTTATGTTCATTTTCATCTGGGACGGCTGGCACTCAAATACAAGGCTTGCAGTGAATAAATTACCCTCCAAGACCAAGTCGCGTTCAGCTGTGAATCCAATTATCGTACAGAAATACTGTACACAAAGACACGTTGTAATTATTGTGTCATAGTTTTTGGTCACAACAGCTTTTTCTGTGTGAAATTCGGGCTGCTCTCACCGGGGAGAGCGCGTCTCTACAGCTCGGAGCAACCCTTTTTTTCTGACTGGGTTTGCAAGTGTATTTGTTTGGGGGATGAAGAGGGCGGGAGTTGGGGGGTGGGGGATGGGGGATGATCGGCCAGAGAGGCATTGAAATCAATGTTTGATTTCCGAAGAAGTGATTGATGACAATTCACATTAATATCAACAGATACAATACAATACTTTTCGTTGCACAGGATAATTATGAGCTTTAAAAAAAAGAAAACAAACAAAAACTAAACACACACGAAAAACCTCCTTAGAATCGCTTTTCCTTTGGAATATTTCTGTCACATAACAGTGTTTATCTGTCTATTCATTTTTTTATTTTTTTTATTTTTATTTTTGTAAACTGTGTAAAAACTGCTTTCCCCTGACGCACAATCATTCGTAAGATCCCCCTCGCCCCCCCTCCCCCCTCCCGCACCTCCCCTCCGGCCGAAAAAACAACAGTTCAGTTCCTCAAGGAGGTGTCACTGCGTTCGGACAAATCCATATACGCTACACCACATCTGCTGAGCAGGTACCTGACCAGCAGCGTAACCCAACGCGCTTTGTTAGGCCTTGAGACAACAAAAACAACAACAACAAAACAGACAGAAATAAAACAGCAACAACCGGAGGGCTGTTATAGATATGTGCCTTGTGATTCAGGTTTGCCTTTTTTTTTAAATGTAGTTTTCGTTTTATCATAATAACTATATTCATATAACGTGCCTTGAACAGTATTGTTTCCATGGAAAGCGCAATAGAGCTAAACTACTTTCATCACATTAATTTAAAACGTTTGCTGCAAGGTAAAGTATAAAATCGAACGTTTTCTGAAGGTGAACCCGACATTGCCTGCAGCTCGTGAAAACACCCCTTCTGTCAGTCAGGAAGTCACACAAGTGTTTAAAGGCAGAATTCAGAAGGTATAAAAGATGGTAACTCACAACGTTTTACGCTGTGTGAAATGTGGGCTAAGCAGTTCTATCGCGCTCCTCAGCTTTGCTGAAAGAACCTGCGGTGGGTTGCAAGGGGAGATCTCTGCAGCACTAAGTTTGCTTTGAGTTAAGAATGTTCCTAAGTACATGGTGTTCACCGTCGTGTTGGAAACAGTGTTAGTGATAAGCGAACTTAAGCGCTGTCAAGTTAACTCATGTACCCCACCTCTGCAGGCAGGACCCAGTTCACTACAGATTAAAACCAACCTGAAGGCCCAGTTCACTACAGATTAAAACCAACCTGAAGGCAGTCTTCTTATCATCAGAGGACCCAGTTCACTACAGATTAAAACCAGCCTGAAGGCAGTCTTCTTATCATCAGAGGACCCAGTTCACTACAGATTAAAACCAACCTGAAGGCAGTCTTCTTACCATCAGAGGACCCAGTTCACTACAGATTAAAACCAACCTGAAGGCAGTCTTCTTACCATCAGAGGACCCAGTTCACTACAGATTAAAACCAACCTGAAGGCAGTCTTCTTACCATCAGAGTACCCAGTTCACTACAGATTAAAACCAACCTGAAGGCAGTCTTCTTATCATCAGAGTACCCAGTTCACTACAGATTAAAACCAACCTGAAGGCAGTCTTCTTATCATCAGAGGACCCAGTTCACTACAGATTAAAACCAACCTGAAGGCAGTCTTCTTATCATCAGAGTACCCAGTTCACTACAGATTGAAACCAACCTGAAGGCAGTCTTCTTACCATCAGAGGACCCAGTTCACTACAGATTAAAACCAACCTGAAGGCAGTCTTCTTATCATCAGAGGACCCAGTTCACTACAGATTGAAACCAACCTGAAGGCAGTCTTCTTAACATCAGAGGACCCAGTTCACTACAGATTAAAACCAACCTGAAGGCGGTCTTCTTATCATCAGAGTACCCAGTTCACTACAGATTAAAACCAACCTGAAGGCGGTCTTCTTACCATCAGAGGACACAGTTCACTACAGATTAAAACCAACCTGAAGGCGGTCTTCTTACCATCAGAGGACACAGTTCACTACAGATTAAAACCAACCTGAAGGCAGTCTTCTTACCATCAGAGGACACAGTTCACTACAGATTAAAACCAACCTGAAGGCAGTCTTCTTATCATCAGAGGACACAGTTCACTACAGATTAAAACCAACCTGAAGGCAGTCTTCTTACCATCAGAGGACACAGTTCACTACAGATTAAAACCAACCTGAAGGCAGTCTTCTTACCATCACGCACACTGTGCACAACTCTCGTGACAAGCTTCAGAGCCTTTCCGCAATCGGCTTCCGCTGAGGGCAGAGACATAACCAGTGTTCTTATCACAACCCCCCCCCCCCCAAAAAAAAAACAACAAACAAACAAAAAAACAACAACAACAAAGAAACCTACCTCCCCCCTCCCCCACAAAAACAAACCAACAAACCTATATATTTTTGTAACAAACAACCTCAGCTCAGATCAGAGTCGTAAGCTGTGGATCATTTTACAGTGGAGAACCACTAATTTATATATATATATATATTTTTTTAAAAAGTCGAACAATTCCGTAGTCATTCATCAGACGCTGATGACAAATCTCTCGCCAGTCTTCTCCAAGTCAAAAGACACAGTGAACAGTCAGTTCTTCAAACCGCAGAAAATTCACAAAAGTCATCTGATAAAATCTTAAGAAGGACCGACAAGTCTTCTTACAATTAGGTCAGAGCCTATCTCTTGAAACTGCATAATGTACCAAAATCAACATGCTATGAGGACTGCTTAAGAAAAAAACCCAAAAAACCATAGACATCGTGAATACATACAGACTAAGAGTTACATCATGTGCCATGATCAACAAAATAACAGCATGGTCAGGAAATAAGAAAAGGTTTGATTCCTCTGTATTGCTCACAACCATCGTTCAAGTCCTAACAACTGTAAAATCGATGCTCTGTGTACAGTGAATATTCTGAATCTAACTTGACCCCCTGCACAAGATGACGATTGGAATGACAGCTTGGTGTGTCAGCCATCTAACTTGACCCCCCTGCACAAGATGACGATTGGAATGACAGCTTGGTGTGTCAGCCATTTTATTTTTCTTGGCGGTCATGGACTGGGATGAAAAACTGGACCTTTTTGTTGTTGCTGCTGTTTTACTTGTTTCCTTTTCATGATGTTTTCTGTCCAGTCTGTTCGTTGGTATCGCTGATTCGAAGACAATGCTCCGGACAAAAAAAAAAAAAAAAAAAAAAAAAAAAAAAAGCAAGTCAGTAAAATACTCTCCGATGAGTCAACGGCTCAAAGTAATCTTTCGTTGACAGTCAGAACTCAGTTGTCATTTAGATATTTGAACGTTATTGAATTAAAATACAAATCAAAACAGTTACATTATCGATTTCACAAAACACAACCCACTTAACAACTTTAGCTGAAATGTCCATGAAAAAAGAACAACGAATTTTTCATTGTTGCAAGAAATCACGAATAATGAATGGTGTAAGTATTCCAAAAGGTTGGTACAATATTCACGTGATCAAAAAGTCGACTGTCCACAACCACGACATTGTTAGTAGTAAGTATTAAAATGGTGTATATAAAAAATCACAGTTTTCACAACAAACGTTAAAGGTTTCGCCGTCACAACCAAGAGTGTGTGCAAGCTCCAAAAGTGGTACTGGACTGAACGATACAGACACATGACGACCTGAAAACATACTGATCATCATATATATCATTATGTATACACGATAAGTAGTTGTGACAACAAATGTATAAAGCTATAACTATGTATAATTATCACAACGTGTTGAAAACAAAGGTAATGAGCGTAAATGGCGACCACAGCAATGAAGGATGTACTCTGATATCAGGTAACGACTGCCCTGGGCTGACAGTCCCCCAAAAGACTGTGACCGCCACTCTCATACTTGTATTGGAGACTTTCAGCTCAATAGTGGTAGCGTAGCTGTTATTCTCACCACGTGTACTGGAGACATTCACGTCAATGGTGGTAGCGTAGCTGTTATTTTAAGCAGGTGTTTTGGAGACATTCAGCTCAATAGCGGTAGCGTAGCTGTTATTCTCAGCATGTGTTTTGAAGACATTCAGCTCAATATTGGGAGCGTAGCTGTTATTCTCACCACGTGTTTTGGAGACATTCAGATCAATAGTAGTAGCGTAGCTGTTATTCTCACCACGTGTTTTTGAGACATTCAGCTCAATAGTGGTTGCGTAGCTGTTATTCTCAGCATGTGTTTTGAAGACATTCACCTCAATATTGGGAGCGTAGCTATTATTCTCACCACGTGTTTTGGAGACATTCAGCTCAATAGTTGTAGCGTGGCCGTTATTCT
>NC_134888.1:16941848-16966848 GCF_041734735.1 Babylonia areolata | reverse complement strand
ACTCTACCTCTTCACCTGTAAGCATTACCACTATGGCCATCACTCTACCTCTTCACCTGTAAGCATTACCACTATGGCCACCACTCTACCTTTTCACCTGTAAGCATTACCACTATGGCCACCACTCTACCTCTGCACCTGTAAGCATTACCACTATGGCCACCACTCTACCTCTTCACCTGTAAGCATTACCACTATGGCCACCACTCTACCTTTTCACCTGTAAGCATTACCACTATGGCCACCACTCTACCTCTTCACCTGTAAGCATTACCACTATGGCCACCACTCTACCTCTTCACCTGTAAGCATTACCACTAGGCCATCACTCTACCTCTTCACCTGTAAGCATTACCACTAGGTCACCACTCTACCTCTTCACCTGTAAGCATTACCACTAGGCCACCACTCTATCTCTTCACCTGTAAGCATTACCACTATGGCCATCACTCTACCTTTTCACCTGTAAGCATTACCACTAGGCCATCACTCTACCTTTTCACCTGTAAGCATTACCACTAGGCCATCACTCTACCTCTTCACCTGTAAGCATTACCACTATGGCCACCACTCTACCTCTTCACCTGTAAGCATTACCACTATGGCCATCACTCTATCTCTTCACCTGTAAGCATTACCACTATGGCCACCACTCTACCTCTTCACCTGTAAGCATTACCACTAGGCCACAACTCTACCTCTTCACCTGTAAGCATTACCACTAGGCTACCACTCTACCTCTGCACCTGTAAGCATTACCACTATGGCCACCAATCTACCTCTTCACCTGTAAGCATTACCACTAGGCCATCACTCTACCTCTGCACCTGTAAGCATTACCACTAGGCCATCACTCTACCTTTTCACCTGTAAGCATTACCACTATGGCCATCACTCTATCTCTTCACCTGTAAGCATTACCACTATGGCCATCACTCTACCTTTTCACCTGTAAGCATTACCACTAGGCTACCACTCTATCTCTTCACCTGTAAGCATTACCACTATGGCCATCACTCTACCTCTTCACCTGTAAGCATTACCACTATGGCTACCACTCTACCTCTTCACCTGTAAGCATTACCACTAGGCCATCACTCTACTTCTGCACCTGTAAGCATTACCATTATGGCCACCACTCTACCTCTGCACCTGTAAGCATTACCACTATGGCCACCACTCTACCTCTTCACCTGTAAGCATTACCACTAGGCCATCACTCTACCTCTGCACCTGTAAGCATTACCACTAGGCCATCACTCTACCTTTTCACCTGTAAGCATTACCACTATGGCCATCACTCTACCTCTTCACCTGTAAGCATTACCACTATGGCCATCACTCTACCTCTTCACCTGTAAGCATTACCACTAGGTCACCACTCTACCTCTTCACCTGTAAGCATTACCATTATGGCCATCACTCTACCTCTTCACCTGTAAGCATTACCACTAGGTCACCACTCTACCTCTTCACCTGTAAGCATTACCACTATGGCCATCACTCTACCTCTTCACCTGTAAGCATTACCACTATGGCCACCACTCTACCTCTTCACCTGTAAGCATTACCACTATGACCACCACTCTACCTCTTCACTTCACCTGTAAGCATTACCACTATGGCCACCACTCTACCTCTTCACCTGTAAGCATTACCACTAGGCCACCACTCTACCTCTTCACCTGTAAGCATTACCACTATGGCCACCACTCTATCTCTTCACCTGTAAGCATTACCACTATGGCCACCACTCTATCTCTTCACCTGTAATCATTACCACTAGGTCACCACTCTACCTCTTCACCTGTAAGCATTACCACTATGACCACCACTTTACCTCTTCACTTCACCTGTAAGCATTACCACTATGGCCACCACTCTACCTCTTCACCTGTAAGCATTACCACTATGCCACCACTCTACCTCTTCACCTGTAAGCATTACCACTATGGCCACCACTCTACCTCTTCACCTGTACATGTTTCAGTTTCAGTTTCTCAAGGAGGCGTCACTGTATTCAGACAAATCCGTGTACGCTACACCACATCTGCTTGGCAAATGCCTGACCAGCAGCGTAACCCAACGCGCTCAACCAGGCCTTGGGTGCATGCATAGATATTTGTGTACTTACCAGAGTGGATTTCTTCCACAGGATTTTGCCAGAGGACGGCAGAGGGCTCTTTTTCAGCACACAGGACGTCGGCTCGTCTTCTCTGTCATCCGAATGACTAGACGCTCAGTTTGATTTTCCGATCCGGTCAAACTTGGGAGAAAGGGCAAGAGCAGGGGATCGAATCCACACCCTCAAGGGCTCTCTGTATTGGCAACTGAGCGTCTTAACCATTCTGCCACCTTCCTCCTTATCCACCTGTACATGATGAGGGCAGTTAGGCCGTCCCTTTCCGTCAGACAAACGGCGCTCCCAAACACCTCATGCTTTTCCTTGTTGTATGTATTCTACTCATGTCGTATCCGACTATGACCGCCAGAAGATGGCATATGCTGTCCTGACTATCTCGGCTAGAATTTGATTATGGTGAAGGTGAAGAGTGTCTTGCCCAAGTTACATCACCACTCTCTCGGCCAAGAGGGTTTTTTTTTTTTTTTTTATCGTCTACGCTTGGATGTTTCCCAAAGGTTCCCAAAGGCCGACTCGCCCCCAAGCAAGACTGCAGCACTGACAGCCAGTTTAAATCTTGCCTCCTAATTTCAGAGTACAGTACTTTACAAAAGACAAAGCTATCAATGAATTTCCATTTGCAGCGGAGAAACCATTGATTCCAGCTATAATTACAAAGATATTCATTGCTGGTAAGCTCCGTACAACGACACTAATACCGTAATGAATTCTCAATGACACGATCGAACATTTCCTGCGAGAATCTGTTCAACACTGTCGCTGAGAAAAAAAGAACGAAAAAAAGTGACGAGCTCCTCAGTTAATTGATCAGTAACATCTCAAAGTATTCACGGTTCGTGTTTGACAAATGCCACTTGTGCCTGACATGCCATTTCTGGGTCTTTTTCTCGTGCACAGGAACTGATGTAGGATGTTGTACAGTTCCCGTCATGACGTTTTATCGTCTGGTCACGGCACGGACCTCAACCACGAGGCGAGTTTCAGTTTCAGTTTCTCAAGGAGACGTCGCTGCGTTCGGACAAATCCATATACACCAGACTTAGACCACACCTGCTAGGCAGATGCCTGACTGCAGCATAACCCAACGTACTTGTCAGGCCTTGAGTGCATGCTTATATATTTGTGTCCCTATCAGAGTGAAGTTCTTTTTACATGATTTTGCCAGAGAACAACACTCTCGTTGCCATGGGTTCTTTTTCAGTGCACCAAGTGCGTGCTGCCACACGGGACCTCGGTTTATCGTCTCATCGGAAAAGACTAGACGCTCAGTTTGACTTTCCAGTCAAACTTGGGAGAAAGGGCGATAGCGGGATTGGAACCCACACCCTCACGGACTCTCCGTACTGGCAGCTGAGCGTCTTAACCATTCTGCCACCTTCCTCCGAGGTGATCGACTGAGGAAAATGTAGATGACACAGTGAAAAACAACCCCCCCCCCCCCAAAAAAAAAAAGAAAAGAAAAAAAAAGAAAAAAGAAAAAAAAAGGTAAATGGTATAAGATCACAGATACCTCAAGACGACGAGAAGACGTTTCGAGTCGCAGATTCTTTTTCAAGTCTTGAAAGTTCCCATTTTTTCATTTGTAGTTGACAGACAGATACAGACTCCGATCTGTTTAGAAGCTGTTTTTGTCCAGTGTATATGGTTTAAAAACTGGCTCTAATCAACACCGCCGAAGTGACTCAGAAGTAGTGCAGGGTCTCCTCTGACGTGTGGCTTAAATAGCGGCCTAACATTCATAGATCCCTGTGGGCTGCTGGGGCTGGAACTGTCGTGACAGACGAGCCAGGGTGTGGCCGGGTATGGAAAATCAGGATGAGGTGCGTGGTTGTGCTGCCAGTGTAATGACATAGACGATAATAGACACCGCGAAAGGAATTCAGTTTCCAATCATCCCTTGCTAAAAGTATGTTGAACATATGTATAAAAATATGTTTCGTGTCATTTTGTGTTATATCTCATCGAACCATTCGTTTGCATTTGATTTGAAAAAAATGATTGATTGCAAAGTTTTTGAATACAAACTAAAAATTTTCTTAAAGAATAACACAAAAAACAACAAATTTCTATTGTTTCGTTTTAAAATTGTGATTTCAAACCAAAAGGCAAACCATTCAAGATTGAAGTACACTTGTTTGTAAAGGAACTCAAAAGAATGTATTTGGAAAGGCTTCATCATTGCTTACGCGCATCGACACACAGATTTGCGCGCTTACACACGCGCACACACACACACACACACACATACATGCACCACAGACCTACAGACGGACACTGGACAGACAGATAGTGAACACACACAGACAGACAGACAGACAGACTACTGACACGGACCATTGTAATCCACACACTCACTCTGCTTACACACGTACGCTAATAAATCGATCTCCATCCGCTTGTAGATTGATTGATTCGGCGACAGCTCCTTATCAAAGAGTGATCTAAAGATCAAGTCACACACACACACACACACACACACACACACACACACACACACACAACGACCAGAGACATCCGTCAACACAGAAGAAATCAATAGCAATCAAGAGGAGAGAAAGTTTTCCGGGCTAAATATTGTCGTCCCTCTTCCAACAAAAGGGGGCACAGCGGTCTTAGTGAGACGGAGCCTTCATCAACTATTCATGGCACGTGCATACAAAAGGTCAGACGGCCAGTGTAGATCGTGGCCAACATGCAATCAATGGGTGGTAAAGAGGACAAACGACGTCGTTGCATTGTGCGGCTATAACGATCCATCGTGCCACAAGTTTAATGCCCTGCTGCCATGGGGGGGGCACGGGGAGGGGAGGGGGGCTTAGGGGTGTGTGTGTGGGGGGTGGGGGTGGAGACAGACAGAGAGGGAGGAAAGGATGACAGTCATTTTTTTTTTTTTTTTTTTTTTTTGTGATCAGTGAGTTCAAGTCTCCTTGTCGCGTTTCACTGGGGCAATGGAAATGTCTGCTGGTCTTGGTGTACGTTATTTATTTATTTATTTATTAAATTCTTTTAAAATTCTTATTTTGTTGTTGTTATTGATGTTGTTTTTGTTGTTGCTGCTGCTGTTGTTGTTGTTGTTATTGTTGTTGTCGTTGTTGCTTGCCAATCCATGAACACGTGGTGAAATCTACCCCAAACTTTGTGAAACTGTGACTGCGAGAGTAGGAGAGAAAGGAAGAAAAAAAAAGAAAGGAAAAAAAGAAAGAAATATGAAAACAATACAACAGAAAGAAAAAAAGACAACAACAACAACAACAACAAAAGAAGGGGAAGAAGAAAGATTGACAGAAGGAAATAACGAATACAAGACGGAAACGAATAAAGAAAGAAAGACGAAAAGAAGAAAAGAAAGACAAAACATGTGAACTCCCCTGAACTAGATCAAGATTATGTACATAAGAAATGGACAGAAGACCAAGATTATTGTCATCCCCTCCAGGCAATATGTGTACAGAAGACCAAGATCATATAGACCCCAGTGAACAAGCTATGGACAGAAGACCAAGATCATGTTGACTTCACTAAACAAGACATGGACAGAAGAAAAAGAATATGTAAACTTCACTAGACAAGATATGGACAGAAGACCAAGATTATGTAAAATCCACTAAACAAGATATGGACAGAAGAAAAAGAATATGTAAACTTCACTAGACAAGATATGGACAGAAAACCAAGACTATGTATACTCCACTAAACAAGATAATGGACAGAAGACCAAGATTATGTAGACACCATTAAACAAGATAATGGACAGAAGACCAAGATTATGTAGACACCACTAAACAAGATAATGGACAGAAGACCAATATTATGTGAACTCCCTAAACAAGACAATGGATAGAAGGCCAAGATTATGTAAACTCCCCTAAACAAGATAATGGACAGAAGACCAAGATAATGTAAACTCCACTAAACAAGATATGGACAGAAGACCAAGATATGTAGACACCACTAAACACGATATGGATGAAAGAACAAGATTATGTAAACTCCCCTGAACAAGATAATGGACAGAAGACCAAGATCATGAAGACTCCACTAAACAAGATAATGGACAGAAGACCAAGATCATGAAGACTCCACTAAACAAGATATGGACAGAAGACCAAGATATGTAGACACCACTAAGCACGATATGGACAGAAGAAAAAGATTATGTAAACTTCACTAGACAAGATATGGACAGAAGACCAAGACTATGTAGACACCACTAAACAAGATAATGGACAGAAGACCAAGATTATGTAAACTCCCCTAAACAAGATAATGGACAGAAGACCAAGATTATGTAGACACCACTAAACAAGATAATGGACAGAAGACCAAGATTATGTAGACACCACTAAACAAGATAATGGATAGAAGACCAAGATTATGTAGACACCACTAAACAAGATAATGGACAGAAGACCAAGATTATGTAGACACCATTAAACAAGATAATGGATAGAAGACCAAGATTATGTAGACACCACTAAACAAGATAATGGATAGAAGACCAAGATTATGTAGACACCACTAAACAAGATAATGGACAGAAGACCAAGATTATGTAGACACCACTAAACAAGATAATGGACAGAAGACCAATATTATGTGAACTCCCTAAACAAGACAATGGATAGAAGGCCAAGATTATGTAAACTCCCCTAAACAAGATAATGGACAGAAGACCAAGATCATGTAAACTCCACTAAACAAGATAATGGACAGAAGACCAAGATAATGTAAACTCCCCTAAACAAGATAATGGACAGAAGACCAAGATCATGAAGACTCCACTAAACAAGATATGGACAGAAGACCAAGATATGTAGACACCACTAAGCACGATATGGATGAAAGAACAAGATCATGTAAAGTCCACTAAACAAGATAATGGACACAAGAACAAGATTATGTAAACTCCACTAAACACGATAATGGACAGAAGACCAAGATTGTATAAACTCCACTAAACAAGATAATGGACAGAAGACCAATATCATGTGAACTCCCTAAACAAGACAATGGATAGAAGGCCAAGATTATGTAAACTCCCCTAAACAAGATAATGGACACAAGACCAAGATAATGTAAACTCCACTAAACAAGATAATGGACAGAAGACCAAGATGATGTAAACTCCACTAAACAAGATAATGGACAGAAGACCAAGATCATGTAAACTCCACTAAACAAGATAATGGACAGAAGACCAATGTCATGTAAACTCCCCTAAACAAGATAATGGACAGACGGCCAAGATTGTGTATGCAACCTTCCCTCCCCCCCCACACCCCCCCCCCCCCGGCAAGTTAAGGACTAAAGACCAGGATATGTAAACTCACACAGACAAGGTTTGGAAAAACAACAACCAAAAAACAAAGAAAAAAAAAACCGAAAGAAGAAAAATGGAGAAGAAGGAAATCAATGACCATTAAGGAAGTTTTCCGACCATACAAATTTCACCCTCAGTTCAATAAATTTCAATAAACCCGCAGCTTGCCAGAAACCTCGCCTTCACTAAATATTCATGACGCACGTGCCCGATGAAGGCCGATAAACAGCCAATCGATTTCCAGCACGTGGTGGGGAAAAAAAGAAGAAGAATAAAAGAACAACGACTGGGTAGGCAGGAAAAGTGATCATAACACGACATATAGAGACCGTACGCAGGACTACGTTCTTTGCTGTTCTGTCATCACCTGCATGGCCATTCGATATGAACACCAGGTTTATTTAACTCTCTCCATACGAACGGCGAAAGAGACGACGTTAACAGCGTTTCACCCCAATTACCATCATCAAAATATTGCAAGCGTAAGGCTCTTATACTGAAGACGTGAATGTTGACAAAGAATACCACAATTCTGAAGACGGAAGCTAAAGGTTGGGTCATTCAGACGCCCACTGGACATGTGAGGGGTCTGTGTAGAGGAGAAGAGAGGACTGGCCGTACTGAGTGAGTTAAAGAGACAGCAATTGTCGCTGTAGCAACCTGCGGAGCGGACACAGAAGGGGTTGGTGTTTGGCACAGTAGCAGCTACAGTAGCACTAGTAAAAGCACAAGCAGCAGTAATTGTAGCAGTAGCAGCAGCTGTAGCTGTAGTAGTAGTGACAGTAGTAACAGCATCGTGAATCGTTTATTCATTTATAGTATGTTCATCAAAGATGATGATATTAGACTGAAAATAAATGATATTATTATTATTATTATTTGTATTATTATTTTTTCTATCACAGTGGTGATTATTATTGTCATTAATTAGAAATAATCATTTGTGAAAATCAATGGCAGGGGAAGAAATATTCAACTGAAAAGGGGGCGGTTGAGGTAGAGGTGTGTGTGTGTGTGTGTGTGTGTGTGTGTGTGTGTGTGTTAAGGGGGGGACGAGGGGGAGGGACGTGAGGAAGGAAAAGAGAGAGAGAGAGAGAGAGAGAGAGAGAGAGAGAGAGAGAGAGAGAGAGAGAGAGAGAGAGAGAGAGAACAGAATGTGGAAAAGATAAAGTACAAAATGTAGTAACAGCAGCAACTGTTGAAGTAGTAGTATTAATAGTAGTCGCAGCAGCAGCAAAGGTAGTACATAACAAAATAACAATAATAAAGTACAGTGTGCGGGGTATTTATAGTTGTTGTTGTTGTTTGTTGTGGTCTTTTTTTAAATTTTCATTTTACACACGTATGAGAAATACTTGACACTCTTATTAGTTTCTTCATGCATGTCTTGTTTTCATTTCCTGACCGACCGACCAACCGACACAAAGACAGACAGACACACACACACACACACACACACACACACACACACACACACAGAGACACACACACACACACACACACACACACACGTACACACACATACACACACACACACACCCCGAACAGGAAGACAAACAGACACAAGCAGAGAAGAAGGAAGAAGAGTAGTGTTTCCACCCCCGACACTCAACCCAACACCCCCACCTTCCCTTCCCCCCCACCCACCCTCATCACTACCTACCCACCCTTCGAACCCCGCCCCCCGGCCCCTCGCCCCCCCCCCCGCCCCCACGGCCCCCCCTCCCTCCGACCCCCCCTCAAAAAACTCCTTATCAAACCAACACTAACACACAGAGGAAGACTCAATGATGCCAGCCACGAGGTTGGGGGAGGTAGTGGTGCCAGAAGGGGCACTCCTGGGCGCTCAGACCCCTGTGGTGGGTCCGCCACCCTGTCCTCAGCCTCCCCAACCGCTCCCTCCCCCTCCCCCTACCCCCTCTGCCACCCCCCCAGCCCCCACAACTCCTTGATCAAACCAACCAAACCCACCCAACCCAACACCCAGAAGAAGAAGAAGAAGACTCACGGGTGTCAGCCACGAGGTTGGGGAGGTAGTGGTGCCAGAATATGTACCCTGTCCTCACCCCCCCCCCACACACACAACCCCCTCCCCCCCGCGCCCCCGTCCCCACAACTCCTTTTTAAACCAACCAACCACCCAGAAGAAGAAGAAGGCGACTCACTGGTGCCAGCGATGAGGTTGGGGAGGTAGTGGTGATACCAGAAGGGGCATTCCTGGGCCATCGGACCGCTGTGGTGGGTCCGCCACCCTGACCTCAGCCTCCCCAACCGCTCCCCCCCCTCACCCTACCCCCTCTGCCCCCCCACACCACCCACAACTCCTTGATCAAACCAACCAAACCCACCCAACCCAACACCCAGAAGAAGAAGAAGAAGACTCACGGGTGTCAGCCACGAGGTTTGGGAGGTGGTGGTGCCAGAATATGTACCCTGTCCTCACCCCCACCCCCCCACAACCCCCAACCCCCCACTCCGCCCCCACCCCCCGCGCCCCCGTCCCCACAACTCCTTTTTAAACCAACTAACCACCCACCCAGAAGAAAAAGAAGGCGACTCACTGGTGCCAGCCACGAGGTTCGGGAGGTAGTGGTGGTGCCAGAGGGCGCACTCCTGGGCCCTCAGTACTCAGCCTTCCCCACACCCCACCCACCCCACAACACAACCCACCCCACAACCACCCCCAAAACCCACCCACCATCACCCATACCACCGGCCCCCCACAACCACCCACAACTACCCACCACCACCCACAACCCCCCACAACCCACCCACCACCACCCACAACCCACCCACAATCCACCCATAGCCACCAACAACCCACAACCCATAACCACCCACAACCCACAACCCCACACAACCGACCCAGCACCACCCACAACGACCCCCCCACAACATCCCACAACCACCCACAACCCCCACCGACCCCAACAACCCACCCACAACCCACCCACAACCCCCCAACAACCCACCCACAACACAACCACAACCCAACCCACCCTCACAACCCACCCAGAACCAACCCACAACCCACCCACAACCCCCTTAAGCCAACCCAACCCAACCCAACCACCCAGAAGAAGGAGAAGAAGGAGAAGAAGGAGAAGAAGAAGGAGACTCACTGGTGCCAGCCACGAGGTTGGGGAGGTAGTGGTGCCAGAAGGCGCACTCCTGGGCCCTCAGACCCCTGTGGTGGGGCCGCCAGCCAGTCCTCAGCAGGTCCAGGCTGAGGTTCAGGTAGCGCCGCTCGTTGTAGCGGTAGTCGGGCCACTCCTGCATGGACAGCTCACCGGGTTCCCGGTTCGGATCCCTGTGTGTCCGTACGTGAGACAGTGAAGATGACAGAGAGAGAGAGAGAGAGACAATGACGATGACAATGACAGATATTTTAATTGTGAAGGCCCATCGACCCATACACAAATCTACATATATAGCCACACACACACACACACACACACACACACACACACACACACACACACACACACACACTCCGTAGATGGGTGTTCGCAGACACGTCTCTACGAGGTATCCAAGAGTTCTTCTCGGTGTTTCAAGACATAGTAGATGTACATGGCCAGCTTTCTCTTATGTTCGATGTTTTCCACTGATAATATATTACCTACATCAGGTTGTGCTATATGACAGAGAGAGAGAGAGAGAGAAGAGAGGGAGGGGGGGGGGAGATTGTTTATTCATGTATAGGCCAAGGCCCCTTATGAAGGGGTATGTGAACATTATATTAAATAAACATCATTAAACGACATAATGTCTACACACGTAACACACTGTCAAACACAAATATAGCCAAGTTGTACTCGGTTACAATATTCTTATGAAGTGTGTGTGTGTGTGTGTGTGTGTGTGTGTGTGTGTGTGTGTGTGTGTGTGTGTGTGTGTGTGTGTGTGTGTGTGTGAGAGAGAGAGAGAGAGAGAGAGAGAACTCAGAAATGTTTTATTGTAGAAGGCCTTCTGACCCATTACAATGTTGACCACACACACACACACACACACACACACACACACACACACACACACACACACACACATGTACAAGTGCGCGCGCGCACGAGAGAGAGAGAGAGAGAGAGAGAGAGAGAGAGAGAGAGAGAGAGAGAGAGACGCTTTGGCGCTTTAAAGTCATTGGTCATAAGGTCCTTATGACATGGGTGAATGCGTCAACGTACTTTCATTGTATAACAAACCATTACAATAAACGAATGAAATGGTGAAAGCAAATAATGAAAGTTCCTTTGAGAGAGAGAGAGAGAGAGAGAGAGAGAGAGAGAGAGAGAGAGAGAGAGAGAGAGAGAGAGAGAAGAGACAGAGAGAGAGAGAGAGAGAGAGAGAGAGAGAGAGAGAGAGAGAGATTCAGATTCAGATGGTTTAATGTCCTTCGGCTATAGCTATACACACATACACATCAGGAAAGGGGTGGATGGGCGAGGGATGGGGTGGGGGCGGGGGCGGGGGGGGGGGTGAGGCAGTGGGTGGGGTGATCCAACTGTTCACTGACAAACTATGATGTAGTTAACTCCACTTTTTATATAACACAGTATGTACGAACTAAAATTCTTTTCATAATTGTCCATATTGATCAAGTATGGAGTCGTTTTCGAGATCGTGCTTATTAATGCTAGCAGTGAGACAGACATACAGAGAGAGAGAGAGAGAGAGAGAGAGAGAGAGAGAGAGAGAGAGAGAGAGAGAGAGAGAGAGAGAGTTCACTTTCCGTCCCTCTCTCTCTCCCCCCTCTCTCTCTCGCTCGCTCGCTCCCTCTCTCTGATGAATGAATGATATGGATACTTATATAGCACCTATCCTCCGTCGGATACCAAGCTCAAAACAAACACGGGGTCATTTGCACAACAGGCTGCCTACTTGGATACAGTCGACAGATGGCTGTCACTGGGCGCCCATCACTCGCTTCCTGCATCATTCAATGAGATTTCAGGCACGCACACATACACTCTCAGACACACATGTAACATTTTACGTGTACCACCGTTTTTGTTTATTTACCCCGCCATGTAGGCAACCATACTCCATTTTCGGGGGTGTGCATGTTGGGTATGTTCTTGTTTCCATAACCCACGAAACGCTGACATGGATTACACGTGCGTATTTAATCTTCTGCGTGCGTACACACACGAAGGAAGTTCAGGCACTAGCAGGTCTGCACATATGTTGACCTGGGAGATCGGAAAAGTCTCCACCCTTTACCCACCAGGCGGTGTTATCGAGATTCGAACCCCGGACCCTCAGACTGAAAGTCCAACGCTTCAACCGCCTGGCACTATTGCGCCCTTTCTATTGTTTTCTTTACAAACCACGTGTTAACGTACATCTATGTTTATAGGCTGGAGGCCCAAACATTAAAACCTCTGTCTGTCTGTCTCTCTGCGTCTATGTCTGTCTCTGTCTTTGTCTCTCTGTCTGTCTGTCTGTCTGTCACTTCTCCCCTCTCTAACATCATCATCTTAGATGAACAGACTATGAATAAATATAAATCTCTCCTCTCCGTCTTTCTCGCTCTCCCCAATACAAGATGACCACTCCAAGTCACACGTCCGAAAGAACATTATGTGTTGGACATGTAGAAGATTGTTCTCCCCCGCACACTGTCATCGGAGAAGGGCCAGCTGCGATTTTGCCCCCAGTCTTCTTCGAGCCACTAGGCAACAGATAATCTTTTGACTGCCTTTGATGGAAAACAGAGCAAAAACAAAACAAAACAAAAAAACAAAAACAAAAAACAACAACAACCAAAAAACCCAACAAAACAACAACCAAAAAACAAAAACAAAACAAAAACAAACAAACAAACAAAACAAAAACAACAACAAAACAACAACAACAACAAACAAAAAACCAACAAAAAAACAAACAAAAAACAACAACAACAAACAAAAAACCAAACAGCAAAAAACAACAACAACAAACAAAAAACCAACAAAAAAACAAACAAAAAACAACAACAACAACAAACAAAAAACCAAACAGCAAAAAACAACAACAACAAACAAAAAACCAACAAAAAACCAAACAACAAAAAACAACAACAACAACAACAAACAAAAAACCAACAAAAAACCAAACAACAAAAATCAACAACAACAGCAAACAAAAAACCAACAAAAAAACAAACAACAAAAAACAACTGCTTCCTTCTCTGTGTTCTGCGGGGTTTTCCTACTTTGCTGATACCTAATAATGATGATGATGATGATGATAACTACGGTGATGACGGTGATGATGATGATGATGATGATGATGATGATGCTGTTGATGATGATGACGATGATGATGATGATGTTAATGATGATGATGATGATAACGACGGTGATGACGGTGATGATGATGATGATGATGCTGTTGATGATGATGACGATGATGATGATGATGTTAATGATGATGATGATGATAACGACGGTGATGACGGTGATGATGATGATGATGATGCTGTTGCTGTTGATGGTGATGATGATGATGATGATGATGATGATGTTAATGATGATGATGATGATAACTACGGTGATGACGGTGGTGTTGAGGATGATGATGATGCTGTTGATGATGCTGACGATGATGACGGTGACGTTGATGATGATGATGTTAATGATGATGATGTTGATGGTGGGGAAGAAAACCACAACAACAGCAACAACAACAACAAAAACAATCATTATCATCATCTGCATTTATAAAGAGCTTACCCTGTGGCTGCAAGCGCTTTTAGCGATAAATATGGCATGAATAATGTGCATAAATAAAGATGTTTAAAAAAAAACACCTTTTTTTTTATTAAAAAGATACAAACTCCTTAAAAATAGAATTTTAAAGACGTGCAACATCATTCCCAATATACAGACACAGACACAGATACAAAAACACACACGCACGCGCGCGCGCGCGCACACACACACACACACATACACAAACACACAAACGCAAAGACACATACACACACGCGTAACTCCTCACACACACACACACACACACACACACACACACACACACACACACACACACACTGTTGATTCCATTGTTATAGTTTATCATTTCTCTGCATATCCCCCTTTAAGTACCATCCCCACCACACCCCCACCTCCTACACACAAACACACACCCACACACACGACACGTCTGATATCACTCAAAGTGAACAGACTTTAAATTAAAGAAAGAATAAACACACACACACACACACACCTCCCACAACATGTACACACACACACACACACACACACACACACACACACACACACACACACACACACACACACACACACACACACCCATCAACCCCCCCCCCATCCCCCCACACACATATCGACATCAACGCACGTACATACACACAAAAGCAGTCTGGGGCGTGGGGTGTGGACCTTGAACACAATGATTTCTGAGCAATTTTATTGTATTGTATTTTATTGTATTGTATTGTATTGTATTGTTTAGTATTTCTCTCTTTTTTTGTCATAACAGATTTATCTGTGTGAAATTCCGGCCATTCTCCCCAGGGAGAGCGCGTCGCTACACTGAGAGCGGCACCCATTTTTTTTGGCATTTTTTTTCCTGCGTGTAGTTTTATTTGTTTTTCCTATCGAAGTGTATTTTTCTACAGAATTTTGCCAGAGACAACCCTTTTGTTGCCGTTGGATCTTTTACGTGCGCTAAGTGCATGCTGCACACGGGACCTCGGTTTATCGTCTCATCCGACCACCACTCAAGGTCTAGTGGAGGGGGAAAAAATATTGGCGATTGAGCCATGATTCGAACCAGCACGCTCAGATTATCTCGCTTCCTTGACGGACGCGTTACCTCTGGAAGCAGACGGTAATGTGTTTCAAGATTCGATTGGAAAGTGTTAGTTATTTTGGAGAACAGATTTTCCAGAACCTAGAACCGTAATGTGCAAGATGTTCGGAAACTATGGGACTTTAGTCTGTAACGCACGATATCAAATATGTGTCTCTGAGAGTCCCGGGTTCAAATCACGGTAACGGCGCCTGGTGGGTAAAGGGTGGAGAGTTTTCCGATCTCCCAGGTCAACATATGTGCGGACCTGCTTGTACCTGAACCCCCTTCGTGTGTGTATGTAAGCAGAAGATCAAATACGCACGTTACAGATCCTGTAATCCATGTCAGCCTTCGGTGGGTTATGGAAACAAGAACATATCCAGCCAGCATGCACACCCCCGAAAACGGAGTATGGCTGCCTACATGGCAGGGGTAAAAACGGTGATACACGTAAAAGCCCTCTCGTGTACGTACGAATGAACGTGGGAGTTGCAGCCCGTGAACGAAGAAGAAGAAGAAGAAATATGCGTGTGTCAGATGAAAATTGCAGGCCGGGGTGGGGTCAGTACTGGGTCAGAAAGGCGAGAAGGTGTAGAGACAATCAAGGAGCGGAAACATGTAAAGCTATTTTGAATAGTATTCTCTCAGATGTCGGAAGCCAGTGAGACATACAGAAAGTAGATTACACGGTTCTTTGCTGATGCCGCTAACGAGTCATTTTCCAGCTGAAAGGATCTGCATCGAGTGTTCGATATAGTATTATCAAAATGGTGTACTCGGCGTTTAGTGTTCTGTATTGTGTATTTCCGTGTGTGTCTTCAAATGAAAAAAAAACAAACAAACAAAAAAAAACAAAAAAAAACACACAAACATGTGCATGCACGCGCGGACACACAGACACACAGACACAGACACAGACACAGACACACACACACACACACGCACACACACACACACACACACACACACACACACACGCACACACACATAATCATACTGACGCACGTTCATACTCGAACATACAGACACAGGCACACTAAAAACACACATGATTAAATTATGCATATACACACACATACACGCACACGCACACACACACACACACACACACATACACACACACTCACACGCACACACACACACACACACACACACACACACACACACACACACACACACACACACACACACACACACACACACACACACACACACACACACACACACACACCAAGAAAAAAGTCCAAAAAGAAACAAAACCCAAAACACCCCAAAACAAACAAACAACAAAAAACCACACACACACACACACACACACACACACACACACACAATCCCAACTCCGCTCTGCCTCCACACCCACCCACCCCAAACACGACCTCCCCCCACCCCCACCCCACACACCCCTCCACACCCGACTCACCCAGTCTTGGCATAGTTGGTCCAGAACTTCATGATCTTCCTGCTGAGTTCCTTCTCCTTCTGGCTGTATCCCAGCCCCGGTTTGAGCGGCACACCGAAGACAAAGTAGATCTCATCCCCGTGCAGCGTGCCCATCCACTCGGGCCAGGGGTTGACGGACGAGTGGTGGTCCAGCCAGTAGAGGTAGACCCGCTGCCCGCTCTGGGCATACCAGTCTGCGAGCTCGTTGACCTCGCAGACGAAGTGGTAGTCGGCCACAGCCTGGGCGATGCGGTCTCTGCGCGAGGCCTGGTCCCAAGGGTTGGCCCAGTCCGTGTACTGGAAGATGATGGCCTCCTTGCCGAACTTGTTCAGGAGGGTCGGGTGCTGCGGGTGGAACTTGAAGAGGTTGTCCACGGCGTCGATCATGTTCTCCTCCGTTAGCAGGCTCTCCGTGGACTTGTTGAAGAGGTGGCCGTTCTCGTAGACCAGGAACCACGTGCCCTCCTCCGCGTTGCTGCCCAGCAGGAGCGGCGTCTTCTTGAAGCAGCCGCTGCGCAGGTAGTCCATGGGGGTGTCGGTGAGGAAGGTGCCGTCCACCACGGGTAGGAAGGGGAACTGCACGATGCCCGACACCACGCTGAACTCGTGCCTGGGGAACTGCTCGCCCTCCACCCGCCGCAGGCAGTCCACCAGGCTACGGTCCGGCTGGCTCAGGTCGCAGCCAAAGATGCTGGCCAGGTGCCTGGAGCGGCGCCTTCCTTCCTCGATCGAGTAGGTGGCCCAGTCGTTCTGCGGCGACCCGGACTGCAGGATGGCCCGGTGGAACAGCCCGCGGCTCAGCGACGACAGCAGGTGCAGCCCGACGCTGGTGGCGCCCGCGCTCTCCCCGAAGAGCGTGACGTTCTTGGGTGACCCGCCGAAGTACTCGATGTTGCGCTGCACCCAGTCCAGGGCCATGCGCTGGTCCATCATGCCGGCGTTCCCGGGTGCCTCCGGGGTCTGCAGGTTGAGGAAGCCCAGCGCCCCCACCCGGTAGTTGAAGGAGACGACAATGACGTCGCCCTCCCCGGCCAGGTACTTGCCGTCGTAGATGTCCAGGGTGGACGTGCCGCTATAGTAGCCGCCGCCGTAGATCCAGACCATGACGGCCTTGTGGCGGTACGGGGGGTTAGTCCTGGGCACCCACACGTTGAGGTAGAGGCAGTCCTCAGTCATGGGCGTGTTGGGGTTCCACACCGTGGCCCCGGAGAAGTTGCCGTAGTACTCGTCCACCAGCTGTAGGCAGGTGTTGGGCGGCGTGCTGGCATTGAACACGCCCTGCCACCTGTCGATCTGCTCGGGGTGTCGGAACCTCAGGTTGCCCACGGGGGGCTTGGCGTAGGGGATCCCCCAGAAGACCTCCACCAGCTTGTCGTTGGCCCACACCCTGCGGCCCTGCACCCTGCCCTTGTCCGTGTCCACGATGGAGGAGGCCGCCCCGCTCCCCTCCTGGAGAAGTGCCAGGACCTGCAGGCCCACCACCACCCCCAGCCACAGCCACTCCGCCTCCATCACCATCATCACCACCATCATGCCCGTTACTCGTCCGTTCGCAGGGACAGAAGTGAAGCTACAAGAAGCCTGTCGTCACCACAGGAGTGAACAACAACCAGCCTGCGATGTCAGACCTACAAGCAGCCTGCGACGTCGTCACCACAGGAGTGAACAACAACCAGCCTGCGATGTCAGACCTACAAGAAGCCTGTGACGTTGTCGCCACAGAAGGAAGCAAAAACTAGCTTACAACGTTGTCACCACAAAAGAAAACAGCCACAGCCAGAGCCAGCCTGCAACGACGCCCCTGCCCTCACTGGACGATGTACTTGAGTTGACAGAATCCGGAGGAGACCTGACTGTCAACGATACTGATCTGCATGTTACTGCAGTGACAAACTGTAAAGAGACTTAACGATCCGTTCCATCGACACCGTGTGGATGGATGCTACTAAAGTCCTGGACACTGGACTTATCCAAAGGTTTGCCAGTGACTTCAATGTCCACCCAGTAAAATTATGACATTTTCTGAGGATATGGTGGTTCAGAAAAGCACGACATGGAAGGAGGGACAGTACTGGTTTTCGTAGTCACGGAATGACTGAAAAAAACTGATCTCAAATCGAACAGCAAGATACGAAACTCAGACAAACTGCAATGAAGTCCGCATGGACATCTCAAAGACATGACTTCCAAAAAGCAGTATTTGACCATCAGCAAATAGAAGTATATGGTCAATAATGACCTCTGTATTTGAAAAAAAAAACTAAAACGAAAGGTAACAGCTATTCTATATTACATGTCATCTCACACATATATAGGTCGTCAACTTGGAGATATGACGCAGTTTTTCATCAGACGTGGTCGCCGCCACTCAAAACTTCATTTTATAAGCATTTGTGGCCAAAAGACACGCATCTGATGTCATTAATACTGTGCCCCCAAATCGCCTAAGGTCGCCCGGTTCGTTATAATTCCGGTTCTGAATTCAGTAGTGTACTTCCCCGACAACATCTGCATGTTTAGGTTGTGCGGTATATGCATTGTAGGCTTGTGGTTTGTAGTTTCGTGTGAAGTGGGTTGGCCAGTTCCTTTTTTTATTTCAGCTGAACGCTCCGTTTCTATGAAATGCTGTGACAGGCTGTGATGAAGCCTGGGGAAGACAAACCTTATTTATCGTGCTGTCTTATTTTCAAGACGTTTGTGCATTCAAAGGCTCTCACAATAAAGGAAGCGGAAGGTGGAGAAAACAAGACAAGGAGGAAGTGTGGTTTCAAGCCGAAAAACGGTATTTTTGAAAAAAAAAATCGTTAAAAATAACAACAACAACCCCAAACACTGCTCAGAAACGGCGCTGCCTCTTTGGAACCGTGTAGAAAACCGACCCCTCGTCTCGTCTCGCTCTGACCAAACCCGTGACTGTTGTGAATCTGTTTCTCTATGAGCGAACTCCGAAACAGTCTCTCCTGCCCGCGGACTTTGGACCACTCTGTTTTCTAGAAATTTAGTTTTCCACAGTGAACCTAGGAACCCGTCTGACCGTTTCGATCAAAATGTCAAAGCAGTCTGAACAAATCTCAGTAACCTGCCCCTTATGTAATGGATACCATCCCTCTTTTTTTAATTGTAAGGTATCAGCAAAGCTGCCAAATTCTACAGAATGAAAAGAAAAGAAAAAAATGTTCCCATTAAAATCCGGTTTTTTTTTTTTTCAGGAAGCAAATTTTCCACTAATATTTCCTGTCGATGCGGGACAAACATTCAAGTTATTAATGATAACGACGATGATGATAACGACGAAAGGACAAGTGCAGGGCTACCTCTTGATGACGTCAACTTGGCTGTGTGGTCACCTCACGTGATGTGGTGGTGGGTGGCGACATCTGTAACAAACAAGACCAAGCATTAAATAACAACGAAGAGAAGTAACTCTCTCTATTAAAAAGGCAGACAAAACTTCAAGTCAATGCTGCTTACGCTATCAATTTTGCAAGCGCATAGGTAAATAAAAGATTTATTGAAACAGCACTTCCTCTTCTTCTTCTTCACCTCCGTTCGTGAGCTGCGACTCCTACGTTCACACGTATACACGAGTGAGCTTTTAGGTGTATGACCGTTTTTACCGACGCTATGCAGGCAGTCATACTCCGTTTTCGGGGAGTGGGGTGGGACACTCCCTCTAAGAAAACGGACGTTCAGGACTTGTCCTCACACCCATCATTTGACACGTGCACACAGCATCGATGGCCAAAGAAATGTGTAAACACAAATTACACCTTGTTGTTTTAATGCTTAACTCTCTCAGCCTCAGCGTTCGTTCATTTCGGAACAAGATCATGATTGTCCTCGTGAAGTCATGTACTGCATACTTTCAGTCTCGGACTCAACACACTTTTGTCTTTGTCTTCTTTGTCTCTATGTCAGGCTGTCCGTCCATTTCGATATCTTTTCGCTTGCCTCTGTGTCTCTCTAGCCAGAAAAAAACCATGAAAGCAAGAGAAAGAGAAAAGCTCTGGTGACATAGTAGATAATAATCATAACAAAATGGTGCAAAATAGTTAAATGGAACAGGAAGGAAAAAACAGGATTGAAACAACATAAACTAATAAGAGACTTGTGACACTTTGGCACTTTGTCATTAGCTTAAAGTACATGTAACAGGGGGTAATGTGCCTTTTTTCAGTCGTTGGTCTCCAAGGTTTGGACAGTAGACAGAAAACAAAGAACAGATACATCATATAATAAATATTTACTCATGTAACATCGACACACATCATATCAATACAAACACATACTAAAGTACATATAAATCCTGAAATAATTGTTTATGCCTCAACATCAAAACCTATCATATCAATACGAACACATCAAATAATTGCAATGTCGAGATTGACCATCCAAATGTAGCCCTTCCTTTTTATCCATGCTTTTTTCCTCATAGAACCCATACTAATTTTTAATTGATTAATGAGTATTTGGACCAATGATGGACGTTTTCCGTATATTTACTGCCTCATATACATATTTTGCAAGTGAAAGTATCATATCTTCATTTTCTGTCATCAATGTCATCAAATATTTTCTCTGCGCTGGATCTATATCAAAAATGGTATAGTATTTTCGCAATTCATCGTATCTTTTGCAGTTAAATATGAAATGATTTTCATCTTCTGGGCTTTCGCCACAAATTGGGAAAGGAGATGTTGCTACGTCTGTATCGAACCATCTTCTGTTGGCATTCAGTCCAAGTACTCTCAATCTGAGCCTCGCAAAGTAGATGTTATGCCATTTATTTGTTATAATCTTAATATACTTTTCTGTTTGAAATATTGATTTAAATGAATAGAACCATTTATATCTATCATTGCTTTCTATTTCTCTGTGTCAGTTTTGTTTGTAACATGCTATTTTAGTCTATCTTTAAATTCCGATACAAAGCTGCTGTCGTGCCCTACTCCTTGACACATCCAAACAAGACCGAATCCATGTTCCGTTAGTGTTTTCTTAATGTGGAATGCCCTGATCTGTTTGCCCTTTTCCTCTTGCAGCAGCAGCATCTCGTATGCTTGTCTACACAATCGTGATGTTGGCAGCATTGTTAGTTTGAGCCAATATTTTATGCATTTTACTGTTGATCTAATATGCAATGGGTACCTGGCGGTTTGCCATACATTATAGTGTTTGATGAGTGTAATGGGACACCAAGAAAGCGCTTCATTGCAAATGCATGTGCCCTTTCCATTTGGTTATTTGACATGAGTCCCCATATTTCCGCTCAATAGTTCAAGGCTGGTTCAATTTGTGAGTCGAAAAGTTTCCAGAAAAAGTTGTGCGTCAGTCGAACGCAGTCCCCTGAGTGATTTTATAATTTGGATTACATCTTTTTTCCCCTCTTCTATTTGCTTCATCCCACGCAGACGTCAAACTCAATATTGTTGTGAATAACATTCCTAAATATTTATATGTATTGGTTACTTTTTATTTCCCTATCACCATTGCACCATTTTTCATGAGTCGAAAGATGACCTCCATTGCGGAAAACTATGATATTGGTCTTATCGAGATTTTCTGTTAGTTATAATCTGTCTGTTTCTTGGTTAAGGGCATTTAATTGATTTTGTAACCCTATGGGTGTGTCAGACAAGAGAACAACATCATCAGCAAATAGCATCAAGAACAATTCTGTTGCGCCAGGTATCATTTGTATTCTATGTCTACCCTTCTTTGATAACCCCGCTGCCAGTTCATTGATGAAAAAAGAAAAAAGCTGTGGGCTTAGCATACAACCTTGTTTAACCCCTCTTTGGCACTGAAAAAACCCCTGAATAAATACCTTTGTCACGAACACATACAGTACAGAATCGTAGATGCTTTTAACAGCCATGTAAAACTTTCCATGTACCACGCTTTTTCTTAGAGTATTCCACAGGGTGTTTCTGTTCACAGAATCAAATGCTTTTTTGAAGTCTACAAATGCTACGTATAGCTTAGTCTTACGTAAAAGATGCTTTTGGATTAAAGCGTATAAAGTAAATATAAGGTAGACAGTACTATAACCTGCTCTAAAGCCCGCCTGTTCCTCTATGCTTTTTTCTATGTAAATGAACACATGCTGCATGATGCATTTTGCTGTGCCTCCTGTTGTTATGGGCCAGAGGCCTGGCATTTAAAACATTTTTTTTACTTTGAATTTGACTTTGACTCTCTCTCTCTCTCTCTCTCTCTCTCTCTCTCTATATATATATATATATATATATATATATATGTCCAGATTTTGAATACCTGGAATTGTCAGTACGGATTGCTGGTATTTCAGTTGGACACGGTTGTATTCAGTATATATATATATATATATATATATATATATATATATATATATATATATATATATATATCTAAGTGTGTGGAGTATAAAATGGGATGAGAGGACGAGAGAAGGAGAGGGATGTGAGGATAGGGGGATGAGGGGAAGGGCAGGATGATGAGTGAGCGAGAGATATGCATGATGTGAATATGTGCCTATGGCCAAAGTGCATTAAACCATTCCGAATCCGAATCCGAATCCAAATCCGAATCTCTCTCTCTCTCTCTCTCTCTCTCTCTCTCTCTCTCTCTATATATATATATATATATATATATAGTGTGTGTGTGTGTGTGTGTGTGTGTGTGTGTGTGTGTGTGTGTGTGTGTGTGTGTGTGTGTGTGTGTGTTTCACTTGGTGGAGGGCGTTGGAGAAAACATGACAACAGCAGAAAAAAACAACCCAACAACAAAAAAACAAAACAAAACGGACGGTAAGTAAAAACAGAACAAAGGAGAACAAATCAAGCACACAAACACAGAAAGCAAACCACACAAAGAAGAAAGGAAAGAATTTGCATTGTCCACAGTTTTTTTTCCCCCCTCAAGACGAAATGAGTAATATTCACACCACAAGGCGTGGACGTTCAACTCCGCCAGTCACACAGAGGGTGGGGGGGGGGGGGGGGGGGGGGGGGGGAGGGTGTGTGTGTGTGTGTGGGGGGGGGGGGGGCGGTGGACGGGAAGAAATGTGGGATACATCACCGAAAGAACACCATCTTCACCTTCATGCTCACCCCTAACCACCGTATCTCCACCCCCTGCCCCCCTCCACCCCGACCCCACCCCTTTAAAAAGCGATTCAGTTATTAAAAAAAAATCACAAAAAAAAATCAAAAACAAAAACAACAACAACAACAAATCAAAAATAACCCAAAATGGTGACTGCTGGACCTTGTAAAACGAAATAAAAATAATGATAGATGGTATAATATCAAAGATACTCTGAAGATGATGAAAAGACGACTCTTCGAGTCGTGGACTCTACTTTATTATTTTTTGGAAGTGCAGACACAGGTGACTTCTTCTTCTTCTTCTTCTGCGTTCGTGGGCTTCAACTCCCACGTTCACTCGAATATACGCGAGTGGGCTTTTTACGTGTATGACCGTTTTTACCCCGCCATGTAGGCAGCCATACTCCGCTTTCGGGGGTGTGCATGCTGGGTATGTTCTTGTTTCCATAACCCACCGAACGCTGACATGGATTACAGGATTTTTAACGTGCGTATTTGATCTTATGCTTGCGTATACACACGAGGGGGGTTCAGGCACTGGCAGGTCTGCACATATGTTGACCTGGGAGATCGTAAAAAATCTCCACCCTTGACCCACCAGGCGCCGTCACCGTGATTCGAACCCGGGACCCTCAGATCGAAAGTCCAACGCTTTACCCATTCGGCTATGGCGCCCGTCCAACACAGGTGACGACAATTCATCCTTCCACGCCTCCCACCCCCCACCCTCACCCCTCCTCAACACACACATCCACAACACCCTCCCTCCCCCCTGTTCCCCACCCCCATCCCCCTGCCTCTCTCTCAACCCCTCCGCACCCCCCGCCACCACCCCCCTTCTCTCCCACAGCATGGATTTCATTTTCTCACCTGCCACTCAATGCCAGTACCCGGGTGTCGAGGGGCTGTGGACAAATTGCGCAATCAAGGCTCAGAGTCTGGCCCGCACGAGGCGACCCTGGCGGCGCTGAGTTTGCTTGCTTTTAGCATTGAGAAGTTTTAATAAGAATGAATTTCCCACAAGAAATTGCGTAGTAAGCGATTGGTTTTACGAGAAAAAAAAGGACAATAGCGTTAAGAAGTTTGATAAGAATGAATTTCCCCCAAGAAATTTGCGTAGTAAGCGACTGGGTTTACACACACACACACACACACACACACACACACGCGATAAGGACAGGTCATAACCGGATTTAGGTGCAG
>NC_134888.1:16929348-16931848 GCF_041734735.1 Babylonia areolata | reverse complement strand
GGAAGGTGGGTGGCAGAGTGGTTAAGACGCTCGCTTACCTGCCAATACAAAGGTCGTGAGAGTCTGGGTTCGATTCCCGCTATCACCTTTTCTCCCAAGTTTGACCGGAAAATCAAACTCAGCGCATGGCCTGTTTGGATGAGACAATAAACCCGAGGTCCCGCACTGACAAATAACCCAAGGCAACAAACATAGTGTCTTCTGGCAAAATTCTGTCGAAGAAGAGACTGCACAGTAGACATGTCATTTTCGCCCTTTGTGAAGTTTCCCAACAGCAGATTTGACTTCAACGAACTATCGTAAAATTCGTAAAAACTGCCACCAAGATTACCGGGGCTGATCTACCGTCTCTAGAAGACATATATTATAAGCGGCTACTAAAAAAAGCAAAATCAATCAGCCAGGACGAATCACATCCAGCTTTTGGGATTTTCGAAATGTTTCCCTCTGGTCGACGGTACAGAAGTATAAGGACGAAAACCAATCGCTTCGCCAATAGCTTTTCCTCCAAAGCAGTCAATGCCCTGTCTCTCGAACAAACCCAGTATGATAAATAGAATTGTGCAATCAACAACCATCTACCTGAAGATCTAGTCATTAGCCCCATCCACATGTAATATGCATCTTCTGTTCAAACGCACGAGCGCGCGCGCGCGCGCGCGCGCGTCTGTGTGTGTGTGTGTGTGTGTGTGTGTGTGTGTGTGTGCGCGCGTGCATGTGTGTGTGTGTGTGTGTGTGTGTGCTTGTGTGCGTGCATATGTGTGTGTGTATGTGTGTGTGTGTGTGTGCAGTGCGTGCATGTGTGAGTATGCACACCCAAAAACAACAACTTTAGATCAAGTATTTCAAGGCTGCAATCTTTGCATCCCAGGATCCCACACCGACTTGTGTTATTCACTATGATTGACTGATTAAACGATACTTAACCTGCAAGGTGAAGTTTAATCGGAGTTTTACCCTATTTTCGAGAGGGCACCCCGTAAATACCATGTCTCGAGACAACTAACTCAAACCATGATTCTGAGGTGCTGCCGTCTTATGGGGCAAAAATCGTCATTATTTCCTCCCACAGACGGGAGCAATAGCCGAGTGGTTAACTCACTCAGTACGGTCAGTCCTCTCTTCTCCTCTACACAGACCCCTCGGATGTCCAGTGGGTGTCTGAATGACCCAACCTTTAGCTTCCGTCGTCAGAATTGTGGTATTCTTTGTCAACATTCACCTCTTCAGTATAACAGCCTTCCACTTGCAATATTTTGATGATGGTAATTGGGCTGAAACGTTAAAGCGTTGGACTTTATAATCTGAGGGTCCCCGGTTCGAATTTCGGTAACGGCGCCTGGTGGGTAAAGGGTGGAGAGTTTTCCGATCTCCCAGGTCAACATATGTGCAGACCTGCTTGTGCCTGAACCCCCTTCGTGTGGATACGCAAGCAGAAGATCAAATATGCATGTTTAAGATCCTGTAATCCATGTCAGCGTTCGGTGGGTTATAGAAACAAGAACATACCAAGCATGTACATCCCCGAAAACGGAGTATGGCTGCCTACACGGCAGGGGGAAAAAACGGTCATACACGTGAAAGCCCACTTGTGCACATACGGGTGAACGTGGGAGTTGCAGCCCACGAACGAAGAAGAAGAAGAAGAAGAAGAAGAAGAAGAAGATTTCCTCCCACAAACTCTGTCACATCGGCGTACTCCCGGCAAAAGACTGCCAAACCACGCATGACTCATATTTCAGCTCACACAAACGAGGAAACAGCATCGTCTGATCTCTGATCTTTGAAGGACAAAGGCTTTTGCCCTTTGTGTGTGTGTGTGTGTGTGTGTGTGTGTGTGTGTGTGTGTGTGTGTGTGTGTGTGTGTGTGTGTGTGTGTGTGTGTGTGTGTGTGTGTGTGTGTGGCGTGTGTGTGCGTGTGTGTGTGTTTCGCCATGCCTGGGATTGTTTGGAAAATTCTGTTGAGTGTTTGACCTTTTGGTTGGACAATTGGCCGACTGTGCTGCTGTTTGTTTTATTGTTGTTGCTGTTGTTGTTATTGGTGTTGCTGTTGTTGTTGTTGTGTACAGTATCCATATGAGCAAAAAGATATCTGGTGACATTTTGACATACAGTGAACGCAGGAACGCAGGAAATTTAATGCGAAGGCCACCAGCCTGTCCACATGAGAACACTTACACATAAAGATAACGATTTGAAAAAATGAAGGGGAAACCAGATTCAACAGACCTTAAACATAATTGCTCTACCACGCAATTTGATTTTAACTTTTTAAATTAAACTTCACACCAGTTCCTCTCTGGAACGAAAAGCATAGTAAATAAACACAGCGACATCTCTTATTACACACCTGTCTTCATTTTGTAACAAAAATGGAATTGGTGCAGTGTTATTACTTCTGTAATGTTTAAATATATACTTTTCTTGAAGGTTAGCATATACGGGACATCTAATAAGAAAATGAACTTCAGTTTCTCAATTGACATACAGTGAAGAGAAT
>NC_134888.1:16921848-16926848 GCF_041734735.1 Babylonia areolata | reverse complement strand
ACCAATAGCGAATACAACTAACTGCAGAGTTAACAGATATTGGATATCGATTTGTTTCACCATATACTAAGTCATTTGGTGTCCGCCTATCTACACCCAAAAATCGTTTAACAGCAAATAAATGAACAGACTCACAATGTACAACAGCCTTATCCAAACCCCATAATTGAGAACTATACTGCACAATTGGTTGCACTTATGCATCGAACATTTTGATAAATAACTCAAACGAATTATTATTAAGAACATATAACATTTGCATGATAATAAAACATTTTTGGCCCTACTAGCAAGATCTTTACAAGCAGCAACAAAGCGAAGACGAGTAGAAAAAAGATTTCCCAGATATTTGTAAGCATTCACCACAGGCATAATGGTACCGTTATAAACCCATCTTTCCCTTGCACCTAAATACCCACCCTTTCGAAAAACAATTATATTACTTTTGGACATGTTGACCTTTAAATTAAGTGATACAGCTGCCCTATGTAAATTGTTCAGTTGAGTTTGTAAACCAACAACAGTTTCTGAAAACAAAACCACATCATCAGCCAAAAGAAGAATGAACAGTTCAAATGGATCATTTAAGAATGTTGCTCCATGCCTTCCATTGTTAATAACCTCTAACGCTAGCTCATTTATAAAGACCGAAAATAATACTGGGCTACATGGGTCTCCTTGCCTTACACCTGCTGTACAGTTAATATAGTCCGTTAGTCTTGCTCCACATCTAACTCTTGCTTTAACATTATCATACATACTTTTAATACATTTATACAGTTTACCTTTGATACCATTTTTAAACAAAATAGGCCAAAGAAGATTTCTATTGATGGAATCAAACGCTTTTTCAAAGTCGATAAACGCTACATAGAGTTTACGATTAAATGAAAACTGTTTCTGTATGAGTGCAAGTAATGTGAACATGTGATCTGTGGTAGAATATCCTCTTTTGAAGCCCGCTTGATGCTCACCAGTAATATTATTCTCCTCTATCCACTCTTGTAATCTGTTATTGATAATCAAACCAAATACTTTACTGCTTACATCACTGAGACAAATTCCTCTATAATTATTGGGATCGTGGATATTACCTTTTTTGAAAAGTGGCAAAATAACTGATTCAGTCCAATTTAAGGGAAACTCACCATTTTCAAAAAGCCTATTGAACAATTTTAAGAAAAATTCCATTACTAGACTATTATCATTCTTTAATAACTCACTTATTATGCCATCAAGACCAGCTGCTTTTTTATTTTTAAGTTTTCTTAAGGCTAGTAGTATTTCTTCTTTCGTTATAGGACGGTTCATGTATTCATCATTTTCTTCGTCTTGTACATCTTCAATGAATCTACAATTTTCTACTTTTGTATCTAGTAAAGATTTAAAGTGACAAAACCATACTTCGATATCTATATTACTTTTAGACTGTTTGTTTTTAAATGAAAATTTACGTACTGTATCCCAAAACTCCAAAAAGAGAGGAGAAAGAGAAAGGGAGAGAAAGAGAGAAGATGAAGAAGGGGAGAGAGAGAGACAGACAGACAGACAGACAGACGGAGATAGAAATAGGCCCAGAGATGCAAACTGAATTCGGAAAGAAGGGAAACATAACAAAGACAAAAAAAAAACATTAGAATGACAAGACAGGCACATAGACTGACAGACACACAGACAGACTGACAGAAACACAAACACACAAAGACAGTCAGACAGACAGACGGACACACACACTCACACACTCAAACCCTCCCACACACAAACTCAAAGAAAGACAGACAGACAGACAGGCACACACACACACACATACTCACGCGCGCGCACACACATACCCACAGCCAAACACGTACACACTGTCCCACAAACACTCTTCTCTCACTCTCCCCTCCCCCCCCCCCCACCCCCCCCCCCTTCATTTTTTTTTCGTCTTGTATCACTTGAAATGGAAGGACGTTAAATTGAAGACTACTGCTACAAACTCTTTCTTTCTCAGTCGAACACACCCATGCTCACAACCAAATTAGCTCTCTCTCTCTCTCTCACACGCACGTGCGCACGCACGCACACATGCACACACACACACACACGCACGCACACACACACAAACACACACACACACGCACACACACACACCACACTACACACACACACACACACACACACACACACGCACACACTACACTACACACACACACACACACACACACACACACACACACACACACACACACACACAAACACACACACACGTCCCACACAAACCCAGGCCTGCACACGCTACTAAGTGGGATCAATCACCACAAAGACACAGATATCCATACAATACTCCCCCCCCAACCCCCACCCCGCAGCCTCCCAGTCACGACACATACACTGACATGACAGAACGAATAATGAGTGCTTACCAAAGGATGGAGAAACAGACTTTACTACTTGTTTCCACTTACTGTCTCCAGTGGTGCGGTTAGTGTTTCAGTTTCAGTTTCACTTTCTCAAGGAGGCGTCACTGCGTTCGGACAAATCCATACACGCTACACCACATCTGTTGAGCAGATGCCTGACCAGCAGCATAACCCAACGCGCTTAGTCAGGCCTTGAGTGCATGCTTACATATTTGTGTACCTATGAAAGTGGATTTCATTTTACGTAATTTCGCCAGAGGACAACACTCTCGTTGCCATGGGTTCTTTTTCAGTGCGCCAAGTGCGTGCTGCACACGGGACCTCGGTTTATCGTCTCATCCGAAAGACTAGACGCTCAGTTTGATTTTCCAGTCAAACTTAGGAGAAAGGGCGAGAGCGGGATTCGAACCCACACCCTCACGGACTCTCTGTATTGGCAGCTGAGCGTCTTAACCATTCTGCCACCTTCCTCCTGTAAAATGTAGGTTGGCCCACATGGGGGGCGAACCCACGACCTCCGCGTTATCAGCGGTTAGTGGCCGAGTGGTACTAACGCCCGACGACTAGGAAGCGAGTATCCGCTTGGTTCGAATCTCATATTATAAGGAATCGGAAGTTTTAGTTTGACTCTTCTGTCCACTAGACTTGGAGTGGTTGCTCCGAATGCCATGGATTTGTTTGTATTTGTATTTCTTTTTATCACAACAGATTTCTCTGTGTGAAATTCGGGCTGCTCTCCCAAGGGAGAGCGCGTCGCTATAATACAGCGCCACCAATTTTTTTGTAATTTTTCCTGCGTGCAGTTTTATTTGTTTGTTTTTTTTCCTATCGAAGTGGATTTGTCTACAGAATTTTGCCAGGAACAACCCTTTTGTTGCCGTGGGTTCTTTTACGTGTACTAAGTGCATGCGGCTTTATCGTCTCATCCGAATGACTAGCGTCCAGAACCTCCACTCAAGGTCTAGTGGAGGGGGAGAAAATATCGGCGGCTGAGCCGTGATTCGAACCAGCACGCTCAGATTCTCTCGCTTCCTAAGCGGACGCGTTAACTCTAGGCCATCACTCCACGATATATTCGACAGAATATCACAAACAGGCGTGTCTGATGGGAACGGTACAGTAGAAGATGTTTCAGTTTCAGTTGTTTCTTTCTCAAGGAGGTGTCATTGCGTTCGGGACAGTTTTATGTACTCTATACCACATCTGCCAGGCTATTAATAGACTCCTGAGAGCAGCATAACCCAAGGCGCTAGTCTGGCCTTGAGTGCATGTGCAAATACACACACACACACACACACATGTATATATATAATTGTGTATGTATTTTTATTTTATTTTATTTTATTTATTTATTTATTTCATTTCATTTATTTATTTTTCTCAAGGCTGACTAAGCGCGTTGGGTTACGCTGCTGGTCAGGTATCTGCTTGGCAGATGTGGTGTAGCGTATATGGATTTGTCCGAACGCAGTGACGCCTACTTGAGCTACTGATACTGATACTGTGTTTGTATTACACACACACACACACACACACACACACACACACACACACACACACATACACGCACCGACACGCAGACACAGACACAGACACAGACACAGACACACACACACACACACACACACACACAGAGAGAGAGAGAGAGAGAGAGAGAGAGAGAGAGAGAGAGAGAGAGAGAGAGACTTGTGCATCTATCAGAGTGGATTTCGTCTACAGAATTTAGCCAGATGACAACAGCCTTGCTGCCATGGATCCTTTAACAGTGCGCCAAGTGCGTGCTGCACACGGGACCTCGGTTTATCGGTTCATGCGAATGACCAGACGCTCAGTTTGATTTTTTCCAGTCTTCTTCTTCTTCTTCGTTCACTCGCATGTACACGAGTGGGCTTTTACGTGCATGACCGTTTCTACCCCGCCATGTAGGCAGTCATACTCCGCTTTTGGGGGTGTGCATGCTGGGTATGTTCTTGTTTCCATAACCCACCGAACGCTGACATGGATTACAGGATATTTAACGTGCGTATTTGATCTTCTGCATGCGTTTACACACGAAGGGGGTTCAGGCACTAGCAGGTCTGCACATATGTTGACCTGGGAGATCGTAAAAATCTCCACCCTTTACCCACCAGGCGCCGTCACCGTGATTCGAACCCAGGTCCCTCAGATTGACAGTCCAACGCTTTAACCACTCGGCTATTGCGCCCGTCGATTTTTTTCCAGTCAAACTTGGGAAGAAAGGGCGAGAGTGGGATTCGAACCCACTCCCTCGCGGACACTGTATTGACATATTCATAAGCTGTCTTAACCATTCTACCACCTTCCCCCTTCAACAAATGGGGTTCAGTTATGTGTGATTGAATCAAGGAGTTGATGGAATGAAGATGTCTTTTTTTTTTCTTTCTTTTTTTTTTTTTTACAGTTCAAACAGAGATTGGTTGATTAGTACGTGCAAGAAGGGTCGGGAGTTGTCAAGGATAACTGCATGTTTGGTGCATATCTGTTATGCATGTGTGGGTGTATGTGTGAATGTGTGATTTCATGTTTTACATTTATTTGCTTATTTATCATCATTGTTGTCTTATTTATTTATTTATT
>NC_134888.1:16914348-16916848 GCF_041734735.1 Babylonia areolata | reverse complement strand
CCCCCGACACCCGTCTTGCCACACAACCTGTTCCTCGCTCACACCCGCCCCCACTGATCACCCACTTTCCCACGCCCATAGTCACTATCTGTTGCACTTTCAGAGTGTCTGAAAGCTTCTCTGGAGACCTTCAACATCAGCCACAACGACACATGGGAGCTGAATGCAATGGACAGACCAAAGTGGCGTTCAGCTGTCCACAAAGGCGCCAAATCCTGTGAGGCCAACAGAATCGCTGCAGCAGAGCAACAAGCAGACAGGCCAGGGAAAAGCAGTGCCAGCAAGTCCCCGACAGCCGCCACCATCATCCCCTGTCCGACACTGCGTCAGAACCTTCCGGGCGCGGATTGGCCTGACCAGTCATCTGCGCACCCACAGAGCCCAACCCACCCACCCCCAGGATGACTTGATGGTCCTCGTCGATCCCGACGGACGAACCACATCTGTTGCACTGGGTCTGTTGCCCAGGGAACGGAGGATGGTCCATCATGTATCATGATCAGCCAGACCGGATGTCAAAGGATTGTGGGGGGTTGTGTGTGTGTGTGTGTGTGTGTGTGTGTGTGTGTGTGTGTGTGTGTGTGTGTGTGTGTGTGTGTGTGTGTGTGTGTGTGTGTGTGTGTGTTTGTGTGTGTGTATGTGTGTGTGTGTGTGTGTGTGTGTGTGTGTGTGTGTCTGTGTGTGTGTGTGTGTTTGTGTGTGTGTGTGTGTGTGTTGTGTGTGTGTGTGTGTGTGTGTGTGTGTGTGTGTGTGTGTGTGTGTGTGTGTGTGTGTGTGTGTGTGTGTGTGTGTGTGTGTGTGTGTGTGTAAGCGGGCGGGGGTTGGGGGTGGAGAAGAGCCAGGCAAAGAGGATGACTGTCATAGCGGCGATGTACACACTGTTCATCATGTCATAATAACACTGCACACAGCTATGGCCAGCCGACACTCATTGAATCATGGTGAACGATTTTTTGTCATAGCGGAGATTTAGAAAAAAAGGGGGCGGGGAGGGTTGTGCACAAATCGTTAGCTAAAAAGAACATTGTTGTGTGGGTTTTTTTAAATCAAATTTTCAGGCTTCCACGTTCTGATTAAAGAACAGTTAGAACTGAATCAGTATTCATTGGATTGACCCTCCAATGTCCAGCCCCCTCACCCCAACCCCCACCAACCGCACCCCGCCCCATTACCCCTCTCCCCCTTACTGCGATCTCCCATCAACAATTTGGAGATTAGTGTCATTTTGTATTCTGTTACAAAGCACACGAACACACACAAACACACATGCACACAAACAAACAAACACACACACACACACACGCGCGCGCGCGCACACACACACACACACACACACACACACACACACTCACCTCACATCTTCTAAACGATAATACTCAAATGTTTTCATGAATACTCTAACAACATGTCCTGAATCACCAATATGCGCGACGGGGACATTAAAAACAAAAATCACCCTCCTCCTCCAAACACTCACACACACACACACACACACACACACACACACACACACACACACACACACACACACACACACACACACATTCACTCAGTCACACATTCAGTCACTTCAGTTCGAAAAAGGACAGGAGACACTTCTTCTTCTTCGTGGGCTGCGACTCCCACGTTCCATCGTAGGTATAAAAGAGTGGGCTCTTACGTATTATGACCGTTTTTACCCCCGCCTTGCAGACAGTCATACTCCGTGGTTTTCGGGGAGGGGTGTGGAGGGGGTGGGGATGTGGGGAGGGGGGTGGGTAGGGGCGGGGGGAGGGTAAGAAGGGATAATATCAAGGGTTCTATTTTTCAAGAGTTAAAAAAAAAAAAATCTGTCTGTCGCCTCGAGAGCGGACTATCTTCTTCTTCTTCTTCGTTCGTAGGCTAAAACACCCACGTTCACTTTCATGTACACGTGCGTGACCGTTTTTACCCCCGCCATGTAGGCAGCCATACTCCGTTTTCGGGGGTGAACTAACTCCCTACGGCAATGTCCTATAGTATAGCCAATCCCGTGGGTCCTTGAACCACACCCTCCCTCCCCCAGTCAGTCACCGGAAGAACAAGACCCCCCAAGCGGAAATGAGACGGAGGAGACCGGAAGGAGAGCAGAACGGAAGTGCACAGGCGAAACGAACATGATGGGAGTGTTAGCGAAGAGACCCCGGCCCTGCTGAGACGAGGACAGGGAAGGGAAGCCCACTGGTTTCGTGAGAACAATACGGAAGGCGGAAACGGTGTGTTTTCCCATAGAAGACAGACAGACAGACAGACAGGGTGGTGACAGCGGCTGCGGATGGGAGCTGAATGCCCATTGGTCAGTTCCATTAGACCTAGTGCTCACTCCGGCCCTTCTCTGATCCTTTTCTGAGAAAGGGGAAAAGAAACTTCCCTGTTGGAAGAAAAACATACCTAGAAGAGAAACGTCTGCAGAAAAGAAACAGCCCTGGAAAAGAAACACCCCGAGAAAAAAAACAAAAACATCCCTGACAAAAAAACAAAA
>NC_134888.1:16906848-16909348 GCF_041734735.1 Babylonia areolata | reverse complement strand
GTTTACACAAGTGAGTCAACAAAGGAGAATTTTAAATGGGGATCGACCGAACTTTTTTTGATGAACATGCTGACGTAACTGAATGGTCAGCGTGTAATCTGACGTGTCTCTGGAAGACCGGGGTTCCAGTTTCTATGAGATAGTTTCGATTGGTTTTAATGGGGACTGTTTTTTCACGGATCAGGACAAAAAAACAACAACAAACAAACCAAAACAAAACCAAAAAAAACAAAAACAAAAAAACAAAAACAAAACAAAAAAAACTTAAACAAAACAAACAAACAAACAAAAAACAACCAACCAAACAAAAAAAAACAAAAAACAAACAAAAAAACGAGAGAGAGAGAGAGAAAGAAAAAAAAAAAAAAGCACAGACATACTTGTATATTATTCTTCATGAGCACTTAATATTCACGGAGGTACTGCTTATCAAAAAATATTTGCTCGTGCTAAAAGGACTAAATGTGTGTGTGTGTGTGTGTGTGTGTGTGTGTGTGTGTGTGTGTGTGTGTGTGTGTGTGCTCACGCGTGTAAAACAAAATAAAACGCAAACGAAAAAAACACACAAAAAAAAACAAACAAAAAAACACACCAGAACACGAAATAAAAATTTGAAAGCTTGAAATTACCTGCAACGGAACTTTTCTACAGAATGTTCATCATCTTTTAAAACAACTCTGCAAATGTGCAAGTGCATTTCAATTCTTTTCCTTTCGAAATCCGGCGTGAATTCTGCCCTTGAATAAACGGCCTCAGGCGACCTGATATTCATGTATACTATGAGAAAATAGTGATGCATACTTCAAGCGCTGCAGCGTTTTAAACGGCAGATGATTTGCATGGAAAAACTCATGCTGATGTCTGCGCGTATAAAGCTCGTGGCAACACTTTCAGTAGTCGGCAGATATATAGCCTGATGATTTTATGATGATATGAACAGACAGCAGGATCCCGAAGATGCTTTTGTATGGCCAGCTGAAGGAAGGCCACCGCGAACTTGGAAGACCCTGCAAGCGCTTCAAGGACACCTTGAAGACAAACCTCAAAGCCTGTGACATAGACATCGTTTCCTGGGAAACTGATGCCCTTGACCGCTCTCGCTGGAGGATGCTGTGCTCTAGTGACATAAAGACGCTTGAAAACAAGAGAACGCTGGCCATTAAGGAGAAGCGTGAGCGAAGGAATCAGGGCTCAGCTTCTGGAGACGTTTTCCCTTGCAACACCTGTGGGAAGTGCTGCGCATTCAGAATCGGCCTCTTCTCCCATATGAGGACACACACCGACAGATAAGCCTGCCTGCCTACTCATCCGTCGGTCCGACTGGAGACTCCATCATCATCATCATCCTAAGTCAATCTCCTCCACTCTTAACCCACTAGGTGCTACGGGGATCGAACTCTAGACACTCGAGCGAGAATCCAACGCTTTAAACATTTGAGTGGAGTGATGGCCTAGAGGTAACGCGTCCGCCCAGGAAGCGAGAGAATCTGAATGCGCTCGTTCGAATCACAGCTCAGCCGCCGATATTTTCTCCCCCTCCACTAGACCTTGAGTGGTGGTCTGGACGCTATTCATTCGGATGAGACGACAAACCGAGGTCCCGTGTGCAGCATGCTCTTAGCGCACGTAAAAGAACCCACAGCAATAAAAGGCTTGTTCCTGGCAAAATTCTGTAGTAGAAAAATCCACTTCGATAGGAAAAACTAATAAAACTGCACGCAGGAAAAAATACAAAAAAATGGGTGGCGCTGTAGTGTAGCGACGCGCTCTCCCTGTCGAGAGCAGCCCGAATTTCACACTGAGAAATCTGTTGGGATAAAAAAAAGAAAGAAATACAAATACAAATTTGACCACCACACCAGTCAGCCGTCGGTTAGCCTGGATACAACACAACGAGTTGCTCTTGAAATGAATCATTCACTTTTTGTTGCTGTTGCTGTTGTTGAAAGCGATAGATACTTGATTTCGTTTAACTGGCAACAAAATTCTACGTTCCGTGAAAAATGACCAGCGAAACACTTTATTCCAAACACATTTTTAACCCTTTGACTGCTCGTGTTGATGATGAAATGCTCATCAGTGCCTTCTCATCTCACGCGAGATAAAAAATGGTTCTTACAGGTCAGGTTGACAATCTCTGTTCTTTATTTCCACTTCTTCTTCTTCTCCTTGAACTGGCAATGCTTTGCTTCTGCAAGAATCAAATTTCACCACGAAAATCCACACGAAACACACTAACCGAACTTAAAATTAATGCCACGTAACTGCGCTTGAAATTTACGCCACGTTGACTGACCACATTTCACCAAGATTCAGCCATGAAGGGGTTAAGTGAGTTATAAATGTGGTCACTCTGTCGCTGGTTAACTTTCTCTCTCTGTTTGACTGAAGTGATTGCACGATGTGGACTTTATTTTGTGTGCGCCTATCGCCAGCTTGGCAGATGTGGTGTAGCGTATATGGATTTGTCCGAACGCAGTGACGCCTCCTTGAGCTACTG
>NC_134888.1:16899348-16901848 GCF_041734735.1 Babylonia areolata | reverse complement strand
GTGAGATCGCCACCCATTAAATTTTTGTGTGTGTTTCCTGTCAAAGCGAATTTTCCACAGAATTTTGTCAGGGATAACCCTTTTGATGCCGTGGGGGATTACCTGCGCTGAGTGCATGATTCCGAGTGACTAGCGTCCAGACCACCACTCAAGGCTTAGTGAAGGGAGAGAATAGTAATACTGGCGAGCGTGGGATTCGAACCAGTGCGCTCAGATTCTATGGCTTCGTTGGTGGATGAGTTACCACAAGGCCGACGCTCCACGTGCACATGAACATGACAAAAAGGGCGAACTGTCCATGATTAACTCACTCGGGACGACAAGTTTTCTCCCTTGCTTTTCCCCACAGACGGCCCATTTGTAAGGGTTTGGAAAAAAAATTACAAAAAATACAAAATACTGTGTAAGAAAATGAAACTTTCAGAACTGGTTTATTACGTATTGAGCTATTACATATATATAAAAAAAATCAAATTTCTCATCTTATTTTTACAGTTTTGCCATATGTAGAAAATAATGCCAATTTTTCACCCTGAATCACCATACCCATGCTCACTTTCTGCATTAAATTCGTTTTCTTCTTCGTCATCATCCACCTCTTCAATGTCCGACCCTTCAGTTTGTAGCATTTCAAGTACTTCGACAACCCAAAAACATTGCCGTCACTGCCTTGTTCGCATCACAACATTTTGAGAAGAGCCCGCTTTGCTGACAGGCTGGCACGCGAGCAGACGACCGGTCAGTGACTTTGTCAGCGTGTGTGCGAGACAGGCCACACATCATAGACTAACCAATCATACTGTTCGATTGTGGAGTGACCCAGAATAGTGCACTCTGCTTGGCTAATCACAAAATCACGTGTACAGCGCATGATGGAATTTTACTTTCGGAGAATGCTATTCCATTCCTTCGTCCGAAACCGAATACGTTTTGTGTAGGTGAGCATTCCTTCGTCCGGAAAGAGTTAAGGAAAACACCGCATATGCCATACTGACAGTAAAAGTCTCATCATTTTTCATATCGCTTTCTTTTGACACTCAGTCAAATGAAATACTCGTGTCAAAAGCATTAACAGTAACAAATGTGCGTGAAATCTACACAGAACTAACATGATTCATAATTCTGTTGTTTTGCGAAGAGGAATACTCGTTTTCCTATTAGAATTATAATACACACATACCGAAAAATTATAATTCATCGCAGCACATACATGGGGTTACTTGTTTTAAAGTAACAACATTGTAATGTTTTATTTTCTCTTCTTTTTTAAAAGACTCAATAGGATTCATCCAGTAACAGCATCGTGAATCCTATTAAATCTTTTAAAGGAGAAGAAGAAAAAAAAAAAGAAATTCACATTTATTGTCATCTATGTATGTCAGGTTTCTAAATGTTATTTCTGCGTCTTTATCTGTGTCAACGGGTTGCCCTCAAGGTACTGTTCTATCCCCTGCTCTCTTCACCCTCCTATACAAACGCCCCGCGGCCCGCGAAGGTACTGACTCAACTCTCCTTGTCAGATACTCTGGCGAGACAGTGGTGGAAGACCTTTCAAACTCAGACACAACCTATTTTCAAGAGGCTGAGTGGCTCGCGGTTTGGTGTGAGGTAAACCACCTTAACCTGAATGTGTCAACAACAGAAAAGAGAAAAAGATCGTCGATTTCAGAAACACACACACACACACACACACACACACACACACACACAGAGAAACACACACACACACACACACACACACACACACACACACACACACACACACACACACTCTATTGTGATCTCTGACCTTTTTCTCAGTGGTATGAAAGTCGAGCGTGTGAATGAATATGACTATCTTGGAACTCTCTAAGACAATAAACTAAATTTTGATTCACGTGCGGATTTTATTCACAAAAGTGCCGGGCAAGAAAAAACATTGGGTGTCCCCCAAAAAGTGAACCACTTTTTGACAAGTATTTTCTCAATGATAGAGAAACCGAATTCATTGAACATTTTCACACAGTAACCTTAGGGTATCATCAACAAGTCTGCAAAATATCTAAAAGTTCGGACGTAAATTATTATTTTTAGACTGACACTGATTGACAGATGCCAACACCTGGCAGCTGGCATGAACATGATGGTCACATTGCGCAGCTCTGATATTGGATTTTTTTATATGCTGTTTTGAATTTGACATTACTCGCATAATTTGCGTCCGAACTTTTATATTTTTTGCAGACTTGTTGATAATTCCCTAAGGTTACTGTGTGGAAATTTTCAATGAATTCGGTTTCTCTATCACTGAGAAAATACTTGTCAAATAGCGGTTCACGTTTTGGGGGACACCCGATATATACTGTCTCAGAAAACTTAGATATTATGAATATTGTGAATACTGCACTTCTTTAATTTTTTTTTCTTGCCGTTGTTTTATTGAACCTGTTCTAACATTTCCATGTAGTTGTTGGTATGTTGGATTCAGTGTTAAATGCAAGGGTATTCTGAAGAGAATTGT
>NC_134888.1:16881848-16896848 GCF_041734735.1 Babylonia areolata | reverse complement strand
CCCCCGGGGGTGGGGTTGGGGGGGATATTCCACACGTCATTTCCTGACCTGTTCATGTTTGCCTTTGAAAACTGAGAAAATATCCAGTCCTGTAACGGAAAACAACTACTTTTCTATTATTATTATTATTATTAATAATTTTAATTATTTTTTTTATTGCAGCTAATAAAGGCTTTCAAAGATGCGCAGTCTATTATCTTTTACGGCCATCGGGGCACTGAATTCGTATCCACTATTTCCACCAAGGCTCGGCATAGGAAGGTGATTCCAAATCCTCTCCTTCCGCCGTTTTAACATTCCCCATCTGAAGTCTGGTACCAAATGCCGACTACTCTCTCTCTCTCTCTCTCTCTCTGTGAATTAATTTACTATGCACAAGAAGCACTTTCGTTCTACAGGTTTAAGTTGGTACGTATTTTACATTTTGTTGTTGCCGCGTGATCACCACATTGTGTGCTTTTGACCTCTTTCTAGGGGCCGGAGGCCTGGAGATTAAAGTTGTTGTTCTTGCTCTCTCTCTCTCTCTCTCTCTCTCTCTCTCTCTCTCTCTCTCTCTCTCTGTGTGTGTGTGTGTGTGTGTGTGTGTGTGTGTGTGTGTGTGTGTGTGTGTGTGTGTGAGTACAACAGTCTAATGAATAAACGAACGAAGATGACGGTGATTCAATCTTCAAAATAAAGGTGGATGATGAAAAAAAAAAAAAAAAGAAAAGAAAAGAAAAGAAAAAGAAGAAGTATATACATATAACGACGACAACGTAACGTATGATCATGAAATAAATACTGATCATAACAATCCATTCTGGGGGATTAACGAAAATGACGACGATAAGAAATCTGTCAAGCAAGCAACGGAGAGAATTCCGACAACTTGACCGATGCTTTAAATGAACATGTGTCCGAAATTTCACAGCCATCTAAAAAAAAAAAGTGGCTAAGTAATACATGTTGTCAGTTATCTTTCTTGCTGAACTGAACCATATACGCTACACCACATGTGTTTACAAAAAAAAAAAAAAAAAAAAAAAAAAAATCAAGAAAAAAAAGCAGATGTATAATTTACGCATAAACCCAACATGCTGGTAAAACTTTGAAAGCCTACCATAGGCTTGTATGATTTTTTTTTGTATGTAAATATGCCGGGAACAGTCCCTCTTTGTCATTAGTTTCAATGTTCAGGGTCCAGATACGAGTTCAGTTCAGTTCAGTTCAGCTCAGCTCAGCTCAGTTCAGCTCAACTCAGTCCAGATACGAGTTCAGCTCAGTTCAGTTCAGCTCAACTCAGTTCAGTTCAGTTCAGTTCAGCTCAACTCAGTTCAGATCAGTTCAGTTCAGCTCAGGTCAGTTCAGCTCAACTCAGTTCAGCTCAAACCAGTTCAGTTCAGCTCAGGTCAGTTCAGCTCAGCTCAGTTCAGCTCAGCTCAGCTCAGCTCAGTTCAGTTCAACTCAGTTCAGTTCAGCTCAGCTCAGTTCAGTCCAATTCAGCTCAGTTCAGTTCATCTCAGTTCAGTTCAGTTCAGCTCAGCTCAGTTCAGTTCAGTTACTCAAGGAGTCGTTACTGTGTTCGGACAAATCCATATACGCCAAACAGAAGCCTGACCAGCAGCGAAACCTAACGCGCTTCGTCAGGTCTTGAGGGAAAAAAATATACCGCAACTACTACTACCACTACTACTACTACTACTACTATTCCAACTCCTATTACTACTGCTGATACGAACAGCCTTCTTTTTCTTTAACTGCATTTCTGCCAAGTCTACACACGTGTTGTTACCAGAATAGTTGGGAATGTTAATGTGCATGATCCATGATACATGCTCATGCAGTAAAAAAAAAAAAAAAGAAAAAAAAAAGAAAAAAGAAAAAAAAAGCAAAAAAAAGCACGACACTCAAAACAAAACAAAACAAAAACAAACAAAAAAACTACATCCACAAAGTATTGTGGTCCGTCGGTCGAGCGTCAGAAGAAACAACAGAATCATTTTATGCGGATAACGAGATAAAGAATGAACATAACAGCATACATTGCTTGTTTTTTTGTTGTTTGTTTTGGGTTTTTTTTGGGTTTTTTGGTTTTTTTTGTTGTTCTATTTGTTTGTTTTTGTTTTTCTTAATTTTCAAACATCTTGGGTGGTGTACCTTAGTGTGTGTGTGTGTGTGTGTGTGTGTGTGTGTGTGTGTGTGTGTGTGTGCGTGTGTGTGTGCGTGTGCGTGTCTGTGTCTGTGTGTCTATGTCTGTGTGTTTGTATGTCAGTGTGTATGTTTGCGCGAGCGTGTTTGTTTGTGTGTGTGTGTGTGTGTGTGTGTGTGTGATAGAGAGAGAGATACATAGATAGATAGAGACAGAGACAGAGACAGAGAGAGAGAGAATCTTTTTAGTGCCTTCAGCCATCACTCCAACAGGTGATCTCCCTTTATTAACTTCACCTTACGTCTGCTAGCAAGCATGATCTTGAAGACTGCTCAGGTAGAAGGCGATCTTCCATTCTTTTTTCTCTTCTTTCTTTTCCTTTATTTCTGTCTTTCTTCTTGGTGTTTTGTTTTCCCTTATTTTTCTTTTGCGTTTTAAAAGTGAATATACTCTGTTTACGCATACCCAGATTCAAACACTCCACTGTTGGACGCCGTTCTTTCTCTGTCTCTGGACCTTGCATTTGGAATGAACTTTCTCTTTCGCTTCGTCAGGTCTCCGCACTCAGCTCTTTCAAGTAGGGCCTTAAAACCCACCTCTTCACAAGATAGCCTCCCTCCCCTGCCTCTTCCGTGTCTTCAGTTTCATCAGTTTTTAGAGTTATGCATGCGTGTGAATGACTGGTGTGAAAGCGCTTAGATATGTCTCTGCACAGGATTCAGTGCTATATAAATACTATCATTCTTATTCTTAATAACGAAAATCCAGAAGTCCAATATATGTGAACAATGTTTATAGTCTGTGAACAACATTGTAGGGTAGGTATGGGCAATTGCGAACGTTCCAGTCGAAGCGACCAGCTCAAAGTGTAAACTGTAACGATAACATGCCGTACGATAGTCAATTGTAGTTCTTTTGTTTCTTTAAGGCTTTTCTCCAACTGGTTGCACCAGAAAACATTCGTCTGCTCATGCTATTCAACGTTTTGTCGACGTTTGAAATGGCAGGGGTGCCTGAGGGAAAATGCGAACGGGCAAGTCTAATTGCGAACGATTGCTTTGGGTACATGTTGACAATTAAAACAGAAGCAGGTCTTGGACTCATTCGACAATGCATATTATTGGAACATCGCACTAGACTGTTGTATTGTTGGTTTTGATCACACATGCACACAAACAGACATTTAAACACACACACACCCCACACCGCACACAAACACATCCTTTTGATAGTGCTCAGTAACTGTGCAGCATCGTTCGCAAATAGACTCACATCAAAATATCCTATGGTCTAATTGTAAACGACACTATTTTGCAGATACCTGTCAAAACTGACGTTCTGATCTGTCACCAATATGCTTTCTTGAATTTTTCCAGCACTGACAATGCGTATTCAACATATCCGATCAAATCAACTATTTTGAACTGTGTCAACGTTCAAGTCCTACAACTTGCTTCCCTCGATTTTAGGATTTTGAGAGCACGTTTGTAACCTTGGTCGGCAGTAGAGCGCGAAGAGAAGAAAGATCGCGGAAATAGCCAGAAAAGGCTGATGTTTGACTGAAATGGATATTCATTAAAGTATTTGAAAAAAGTCGAAGCAGACGTTAAATTGTGAAATGCAACGCTTCGAAGTGGGGCGGTATACGAATCGTTCGCAATTACACGCTGTTCGCAGTTACCCATACCTACCCTATAATGTGTGGACAAAGCCGTGTAATGTGTGAACAAGCTTGTGTGATGTGTGAACGATGCTGCGTTTTGTGTGAACAGCGCTGTGCAAAGTGTGAACAATACTGTGTAATGTGTGGACAAAGCCGTGTAATGTGTGAACAATACTAGGTAACGTGTGAACAATGCTGTGTAGTGTCAACAATGCTGTGTCTTGTATGAACAATGCTGTGTCTTGTGTGAACACGGCTGTGTAAATATGTGATGAAGAAAAAAAAGAAAGTAAAAAAGAAAGAAAAGAAATCCAGAATATATGTGGGGTCCTGTCTAGTACAGTAGTAATAGTAAAAGAAGGTTGAATGTTATAAAGGGTTTTAAAAGCCCTTCATCCATTTTACGGCCATGGGGGAGGGGGGGGGGTAGTGAACTCACACATCCACTGTGTCTCTGGGGGTCGGGATAGGAAGGCGGGGCCCAGTCCTCTCCTTTTCCTTCCGCCGATTTAATTAACGTTTCCCCAACAGAAGTCGGGTACCCATTGACACCTGGGTGGACGAGTAAGGCAAATCGGAGCAAAGTGTCTATCCCAATGGACACAATACCTGTGCCCACAAACTTGGCAAATCGGAACAAAGTGTCTATCCCAATGGACACAATACCTGTGCCCACAAACTTGGCAAATCGGAGCAAAGTGTCTATCCCAATGGACACAATACCTATGCCCCAAACTTGGCAAATCGGAGCAAAGTGTCTGTCCCAATGGACACAATACCTATGCCCCAAACTTGGCAAATCGGAGCAAAGTGTCTGTCCAAATGGACACAATACCTATGCCCCAAACTTGGTCTCGATCCCTGATCACTGGTGAACACACTGCATCAGAAGACACGTCCAACAACGCCCTAACGGATTCTCAGTGCTCCAAGAAGGACTTAGTTTGCTCAGTTACCAACATGTCGCTTGATTTAACTTCATTCTAAAATAAGGAAGAATCATACACTGATTTGGCGAGAGTGTGGGGCTGGGAGTTAAACTGAAGCATTACAACAACAACTGCAACAACAACAATAACAACAACAACAAACGATAAAACAAACAAACACAAACCCGAAGCTTATTCAGCATAATCATACTGCCCCCTCCCACCCACCCCCCATCCCTCCCCCGACCCCCGATAAAAAAAAACAAACACCCCCCCCCCCACAACAAACAAACACACAAACAAACGGCTGCTTAATTATGTAGCTAAATTAAAATTAGTCAATCCATCACCAGTATTCTGTTATGGACAGAAGCGCATAAAATATCCATTTTTACCAATAGCGCCTTGCCTTTCTCCTGTCAGAAACAAACAAACAAACACACCAAATAAGAAAACAAACCCACAAAAAATAACACGTATGGCTGCTAAATGTGGAGTTATGGCCCATGTGGAGTGATGGCTTAGAGGTAACGCGTCCGCCAAGGAAGCGAGAGAATCTGAGCGCGCTGGTTCGAATCACGGCTCAGCCGCCGATATTTTCTCCCCCACTCCACTAGACCTTGAGTGGTGGTCTGGACGCTAGTCATTCGGATGAGACGATAAACCGAGGTCCCGTGTGCAGCATGCATTTAGCGCACATAAAAGAACCCACGGCAAGAGAAGGGTTGTTCCTGGCAAAATTCTGTAGAAAAATCCACTTGGATAGGAAAAACAAATAAAACTGCACGCAAGGAAAAAAACAAAAAAAAAAAAATGGGTGGTGCTGTAGTGTAGCGACGCGCTCTCCCTGGGGAGAGCAGCCCGAATTTCAAACAGAGAAATCTGTTGTGATAAAATGAAATACAAATACGAATACAAAATACAAATAAATGGCACGGTTTTGGAGCGGTCATATCACGCTAAATCTCATTAAGACGAGTGTGGCCAAGAACGCAGAAAGAGAAGAAGAAGCAGAGTAGCAACAGCAGCAAAGAAGAAGAAGAACAACAACAAGAACAACAAAAACGAGAAGAAAAAACAACAGGAACAGGAACAAGAACAAGAACAAGAATAAGGAAAAAAAAAACCAAAACCAAAACAAAACACAACAATAGCAACAAAACATTTAACACATGAGACCCGAGTCACTCTGATCGATGATAGACGCAATGAGATAAAAAACGAAGTGTACAAGAATTAAACTTCAAGCGACAAACAAAAGCTGGACCAGAAGGGACGCCAACAGCTTAGGGCACTTAGAAATGTCCTTGATGGGAGCGCCATGGCAGATTCGATCAGGCGGAGACAGAGACAGAGAGAGACAGAGACAGAGAGACGGACACAGACAGAGGGAGAGAGACAGGGACAGAGAGACAAAGAGAGACAGAGAGTGAGAGAGACAGAGAGACAGAGAGAGACAGACAGAAACAGAGAGACAGAAGCAGACAGAAACAGAGACAGACACAGACAGAGACACAGAGAGAGAGACAGACAGGGAGACAGAGAGACAGAGATATACACAAGGATAGAGACAGAGACAGAGAGACAGAGACCGACAGAGGGAGAGAGACGGGGACAGAGAGAGAGAGAGACAAAGAGAGACAGAGACAGAGAGGGACATAGAGAGAGAGAGAGGGAGAGAGAGAGAGACGGAGAAACTACCGCCAGTGATCAGAGTTGGAGGCCCTCGTTTGAGCATGCTGTCTAGTCCATGGGAAAGGCACGTCACTCCGGGTTTCCCCACTCACTCGGTCGGAGAAGGGTTTAAAGCCGCGGAAAGAAAGGGTTAAAAACCGCGCCTTCCTGTACCACGCTCCTGACACAGTGAATATTTATGATGAATTCCGCTGCCCTCATGGCCGTTAAAGGCTAAGGAACCTTTGACCTTTTTGATATTTGTTTTCGTTCTTTACACAAACCTGAAGCAGCTGGGAATGGCTGGCTCTCTCTGTGTCTGTCTGTCTGTCTGTCTGTTTGTCTGTCTGTTTGTCTGTCTGTCTCTACTTTCCTGGATTTGTGCACGTGTAGTTTGGAATGTTTGACATGTTTGAAAGCGTGTCTGTTTTCTTTTCTCGTTTAAATTGCTCTTTTTCAGTGAGTTTCCGAACGCAAGTCTGAACGTAACCCAATCACACGTTCACAGTGGCCAACTGCACTTTGTGAATTTTTTGGTTCTTCCAAGATTTGTTCATAATTATATTCAGTAACGTGTTGTTGTTGTTTTTTCTCTTGAGCACTTTCAATGTAATGTTCAGGCCGTGAAATTAAATTTGTCCATCCTGTCGCTGTTGTTGTTGTTGCTACTACTGTTCTGCTCATTATTATCATCCTCATCTTCATCATCATGATCATGATCATCTTCTCCTCCTCCTCCTCCTTCTTCTTCCTCTTCGCCATCATCATCATCATCATCATCATCATCATCATCACCATCATCATATCTTCTTCTTCTCCTCCTCCTTCGTCTTCTTCAGTGATCTCGATGTTATAGTATCGTTGTTATCATCGTCAACCACAGCATCAACATTATCATTATCGTTATCGGATATATATATATATATATATATATATATATATATATATATATATATATATATATATATATATCACGCACCATGTAAGAGATGATTGACAGAACTTTTTAAGCAAACGAAGCCATTCCCTGTATTAAGAAAAAGGAAAAAAAAAAGAAGAAAAAAACCTGCTGCTGTTATGTCGTTGAGCGTAAGTGAGTACACTCCAGACATTTCTGTCCGGGGGGACGTAACTGAGAGAGGGGTTCTCCAACAACCCCCTCGACACCGGGATCCCCGTTGGCGCCTTGGAAACGTTTATGAGGCGCGCTATAGCGGCGGAAAAATCAAAGTCTTGCGCCAATTTGTGTTGGTGTCCCTCAGGGTGCCGTTTCTTTGCCCTCTTCATTCCGCGGCCATTTCGCTGCTTTGAAGACGTGAGGGAGAGAGAGGGAGAGAAAGAGAGAGAGAGAGAGAGAGAGAGAGAGAGACAGAAACAGAGACAGAGAGACAGAGACAGAGAGAGAGACAGAGACAGACAGAGAGAGATAGACACACAGAGAGAGACAGAGACAGAGAGACAGACACAGACAGAGGGAGAGAGACAGGGACAGAGAGACAGACAAAGAGAGACAGAGAGTGAGAGAGAGAGACAGAGAGACACAGAGAGACAGACAGAAACAGAGAGACAGAAGCAGACAGAAACAGAGACAGACAGAGACAGAGACAGACAGATAGGGAGACAGAGAGACAGACATAGACACAAGGATAGAGACAGAGAGACAGAGACCGACAGAAGGAGAGAGACAGGGACAGAGAGACAGACAAAGAGAGACAGAGACAGAGAGGGAGAGGGACATAGAGAGAGAGGAGAGAGAGACAGAGAGAGAGACAGAGACCGAGAGACAGAGACAGAAACAGAGACAGAGAGACAGAGAGAGGGAGACAGAGACAGAGAGAGGCAGAGACGCAATGCTGACGTAATGTTGGGATGCAGGGAGATAATTAAGACTGATGTCATCTGAGAGACTGGCAGAGGCAGAGGCAGCGAAAAACAAGAAAAACTTATACAGAATTTTCAGTTTGATTCAACGGGAGGAAAACAAAAAAGGTTTTGAAAATAAAACAAACACCAACTGTCCTAAAACAGCAGCAGTAGCAGTAGCAGCAGCAGCAGCAGCAACAACAACAACAAATAACAAAATATAAGAGAGAGGGAGGCGGAAGAGAGAGAGAGAGAGAGAGAGAGAGAGAGAGAGAGAGAGAGAGAGAGAGAGGGTCACCGGTTGATTAATTGAGAGTCTCTTCGTCAATGATGATATCAGACAAAGAGAGAGAGACAGACAGACAGACAGACAGACAGAGAGGTCACCGGTTGATTAATTGAGCGTCTCTTCGTCAATGATGATATCAGACGAAGAGAGAGAGAGAGAGAGAGAGAGAGAGAGAGAGAGAGAGAGAGAGAGAGAAACAGAGACAGAGACAGACAGACAGACAGGCAAACAGAGACAGACAGACGGACAGACAGACAGAGACTGAGACAGGCAGATAGATAAATAGAAAGAAAAATTGATACACAGATTGAGACAGAGATAGACAGAGACAGACAGACAGATAAACACACACACACACACACACACACACACACACACACACACACACACACACACACACACACACAAGACAGAGAATAAGACCCTAGAACGTATCTTCGATTTCGTCAGTGCCAGTGTCAATAGCAACCCGACAGATGATTGGCACAGAAGAAATTATAGTGCTCTCCCTTCCGTCCTGCCCGCTGCTGCTGCCATCTATGGGGACTCGGCAGGAGGTGGCACTTCTCTCCCTTCCCTCTTCTGTTTGTCTCCCTTTCCCCTCAATGTTTGTAGAAATAACACTTAGTTTACTGGGCCTTTTTCTTTCAGAAATTTTGGTTAAATTAAATTTCTTGTTGTTGTTATAATTTTTTTTATACAATTTTTTTTTTTTTTTTACCGTGGGTGATTTTTTTGGGTGGCAGGGTTCTTTGTTGTGGTGAAGTGAACAAAACAGAACAAAAAAGAATAGAATAGAATAGAACAGAATAGAATACATTAATGGAATGAAACCTTAAGGTTCATGCAACTCTCTCTATATATATATTTTATGTGCGTGTATATATACATATATATATATATATGTATATATATATATATATATATATATATATATATAGAGAGAGAGAGAGAGAGAGAGAGAGAGAGAGACATAACACATACACACACACACACACAGACACACACACACATATATATATATATATATATATATATACATATATATATATATATATATATATATATATATATATATATCTGACATGTATCCAGCTCGTTCTGTATAATTATTGTCATGAAATCCTGTCGTCACAATCACAATTATATCTACATTAATGTTAAAGAGAGAGAGAGAGAGGAGAGAGAGAGAGAGAGAGAGAGAGAGAGAGAGAGAGAGTCACGGCCAAATTTCGCCAGCCTAGGCTGCGGTGTTTCTTTTAACATTCGCTCGCGGAGGCAAGACATTTGGCCGACATATGTCTCTCGATAATGTGGTCATGTGAAAATTGCATTTCATATATATATATATATATACAAGGGTATATATATATATATATACAAGGGTATTTGACGTGCGTGCTTGATTTGATCTTCTACCCACACACACACACATATATATATATATATCACTTTCCAAAACTCTTACATGTAGCATACAGTTTTTGTATTAATTTTGTCGGTGTGTGTGTTGTATTGATCTCACTGCAGCAACTTTCCTACATTGTTAAAAAAACAGGACTCGTTGTGTGATGCTGATGGACTATATTACTCTTTGTTCTTGCCCATATTACATTTTGTACATATTTTGATTTAAAAGAATTTTTTTTTTTTTTAGCCAGGAAGAGGACTGGATTTTTTTTTCTAAAGCATACGTGTTTATATCGATATGTAAATAAAATTGGTTTGGTTTGGTTTCGTTTCGTTTTGTTTTGTTTCGTTTCGTTTCGTTTCGTTTCGTTTCGTCTCCCCCTCCCGCCCCCTTCTCTCTTCCCCTTACTCCACTCCTCTTTCTTCTTACTCTTCTGCGTTAGTGGAGCGCAGTTCCGAAGTTCACTCATACGTACGAATGGGCTTTTCACGTGCATGACCGTTTTTGCCCCCGCCATGTAGGCAGCCATACTTTCTTTTCGGGGATGTGCATGCTCGGTATGTTCTTGTTTCAATAACTGACACACCGAACGCTGACGTGGATTACAAGGGTATTTGACGTGCGTGTTTGATTTGATCTTCTACACACACACACACACACGCACGCACGCACGCACACACACACACACACACACACACACACACACACACACACACACACACACACACACACGATGGGGGTTCAGGCACTAGCAGGTCTGCACATTTATTGACATGGGAGATCGGTAAAACCTCCACCCTTAACCCATCCGGTGCGCCGAAACCAGGGGCCGTACTCAGGAAACTTCATTTCTTTTTCTTTTCATTCTTTCCTTCCTTCATTCCTTCCCCCTTCCTCCCTTCCTGCCTCCCTTCCTTCCTTCCTCACTCCCTCTCTTCCTTCCTTCCTCACTCCCTCCATTCCTTCCTCCCTTCCTTCCTCACTCCCTTTCTTCCTTCCTTCCTTACTCCCTCCATTCCTTCCTTCCTTCCTTCCTCACTCCCTCTCTTCCTTCCTTCCTTACTCACTCCCTCAATTCCTTCCTCCATTCCTTCCTTCCTCACTCCCTCTCTTCCTTCCTTCTTTCCTCACTCCCTCCATTCCTTCCTCCATTCCTTCCTCACTCCCTTTCTTCCTTCCTTCCTTACTCCCTCCATTCCTTCCTCCATTCCTTCCTTCCTCACTCCCTCTCTTCCTTCCTTCCTTCCTCACTCCCTCCATTCCTTCCTCCATTCCTTCCTTCCTCACTCCCTCTCTTCCTTCCTTCCTTCCTCACTCCCTCCATTCCTTCCTCCATTCCTTCCTTCCTCACTCCCTCTCTTCCTTCCTTCCTTCCTCACTCCCTCCATTCCTTCCTCCATTCCTTCCTTCCTCACTCCCTCTCTTCCTTCCTTCCTTCCTTCCTCACTCCCTCCATTCCTTCCTTCCTTCCTTCCTCACTCCCTCTCTTCCTTCCTTCCTCACTCCCTCCATTCCTTCCTCTCTTCCTTCCTCCCTTCCTTCCTCACTCCCTCCATTCCTTCCTCCCTCCCTCCCTTCCTCCCTCCCTCCCTTCCTTCCTTCCTTCCTTCCTACCTCCCTCCCTCCCTTCCTTCCTTACTCACTCCCTCCATTCCTCCCTCCCTTCCTTCCTCACTCCCTCCATTCCTTCCTCCTTTCCTTCCTTCCTGCCTCCATCCTTCCTTCCTTCCTCCCTTCCTTTCTCCCTCACTCCCTCCCTTCCTTCCTTCCTCCCTCCCTCCCTTCCTTCCTCCCTTCCTTCCCTCCTTCCTTCCTTCCTTTCTAAAAAGAACATATTTTCTTCGAACCCAGGGCACGCTCTTATGGACTAACTGACCAGCGCACTGGGTTTTTCCGCAGGTAAAGCATCTGGTCCGATCTTTTTTATCTTTTTTTTTTAAGTACACGTGGTGTAGCGTATGTGGATAAGCCCGCACGCTTTGACGCCTACTTTGAAGAAGCTGTGATATTTTGCTGATATCAATTTCTATCTGGGATCCATAATGATAATAATAATAATAATGATAAAATGCAGACTTATATAGCGCAGTATTCCCAGCTCAGATGGGGCTCACCGTGCTTTGCAATAAAACATACAAATTTAAGACTGTGATGAAAAAAAAAAAAAGTTCACTCCATTGAAAGAGAGAGAGACAGAGACAGAGACAGACAGAGACAGAGAGAGGAACAAGAGCACAAGAACAAGAAAACACACACACAGATACACACACACAAAAACACGTACGTACAAACACACACACACACACCCACACGTACACAAACACACACACACACACACACACACACACACACACGTACGTACAAACACACACACACACACACACACACACACACACACACACACACACACACACACACACACACACACACACACACACACACACACACACACACACACACACACACACACACACACACACACACACACACACACTCACCACCACCACCACCCTAACCAAAACGAAAAACGACATCCAAGTGACACCCGCACGTCATCATAGATTCCATCACCACACCACACCGCCCACAGCCGAATTGACCACCCTGCTTTTTTTTTTCTTCTTCTTCTTCTTCTTCTTTCTTCTTCTTTTCTCCCCAAGTCACGCGATTCCTGGCCAAATCACCGTCACCAGTGGCTGGACACGCGACGACTGCAATGACGGTAACACAGTCGGACGCCGCCATTCGGACAGAGGGGTGGCCGATATGACCGATAGTCGTCAGGCCGGCTAGATGGTTGATTGAAGGAGCTGGCTGGTTCTTCTCTCTCTCTCTCTACACACACACACATGGCACGTGTCACGCAACAAGTGTGTGTGTGTGTGTGTGTGTGTGTGTGTGTGTGTGTGTGTGTGTGTGAAAACCCAAGTTCTTGGGTGTTGTATGTTGTTGTTGTATGTTGTTGTTGTTGTTGTTGTTCTTCTTCTTCTTCTTCTGCTTCTTCTTTCGCAGTGTGTGTGTGTGTGTGTGTGTGTGTGTGTGTGTGTGTGTGTGTGTGTGTGTGTGTGTGTGTGTGCGTGTGTGTGTGTGTGTACGTACGTACGTGATAATGTACCAATTGTTCTTTTCATTGCTTTGTTACTTTTAATAGACTATTCCAGTTACTATTCTTATTCGTCGTTCTTATTATTTTATTTTATTTCATTTTATTTCTTTATTTTCATATTTTTTGTCGTTCTTTATTTTCATGTTTTGTGTCGTTAAATGGGCAGAACTGTATAAAAAAGGTCTTTACTGCGCCTAATTCTCTACCCATTAAAGATTCAATCAGTCAATCAATCTTCTTTTTCTTCTTCTTCTTGTCGTCGTCGTTGTCATTCTTCTTGTTCCTTCTCCTCCTCTTGTTGTTGTTGTTGTTGTTGTTGTTGTTGTTCTTCTTCTTCTTCTTCTAAACAACAATGTCAATGTCTATCATTGTTATCATTACTATCAGTATTAGTATCATTATCATTGTTATCATTATTATCATTATTACGATCACTGATACTTATATTGCGCCTATTTTCTATCAGAGACCAAACTCTGAGCGTTTTGTACAACACGCTGCCTACCTGATTTGAGCCAACTGACAAGCTGCCTTTGGGCGCTCATCATTCGTTTCCTATCTCCTCTATTCAGCCTTTGACAATGTTTTACAAATGTATATTCTTCTCCCTTAACTGTAAGGAGTCGTTGGAGAGTATTTATTATTATCATCATTATTTTTTTTATTGTGAGCATTTACGCCTAATCTTGAAAATAAGCCTAAGGCGTTTACAAATAGAACACATATGTAGATATCAAAAAGGAAGAAACTGGCCACAAGATACCTACCCGCCGCATGTGGCGAATACATCCAACAAGAAAATGGTTTCCAGAAAGGGATGGATTCCACCAGATTTGACATGCCCAAGACATGCCTAAGTTTTTATAAAAGTAAAAAAAAAAAGTTATGTGGAAAAGAGGGCTTTCTTGTTGCTGTAAAACGTTGTTTTTGTTTTTTTTCAAGAGGGCATTTGATTTTAATTACTCTTTCTATTAGCCAACGTTGCATTTCATTTAACCCCGAAAGTCTCCAGAGTTCCAGATTGAAGTGTCTTTGCATCCCCGAGAAGAATTTGTCTGTTTATTTATTTTCTAAAATGTGATATTCAAGGGTCCAAAACCACAACTACGTGGTTTTAAACTTTACAAAGTCATGCAAAATCGCTTTGAAATGCTAACTCAATTGTTATCTAAAATTTTTTTTTTTAAATCGTGATACCGCTAACACGCATGCTGATTCAGTCATATTTATCAAAAAGAAGAAACGCATTCAGCCTCAGTGAATTCATCTGCTGCCATGAATCCTCATTCGAACGACCCGCCGTGGTAAGAGCGCTGTGATATCATGGACAGAACGTGTACGGTCAAAGCAACAAGGCCAGCAGTATCGTCTGTTTACAACTCGTTGCCAACGGCCATATCACGTTGAAAACACCGGTTCTCGTCCGATCACCGAAGTTAAGCAACGTCGGGCCCGGTTAGTACTTGGATGGGTGACCGCCTGGGAACACCGGGTGCTGTTGGCATTCCTTTTAAGCGCGTTGGGTTACGCTGCTGGTCAGGCATCTGCTTGGCAGATGTGGTGTAGCGTATATGGATTTGTTCGAACGCAGTGACTCCTCCTTGAGCTACTGAAACTGAAACTTACAACTCGTCACAAAATGCCGAAACAGCTTGATGCTGATGAATGCATGTAGATAATAATGAGGTAGGTTTTATTTCATCGACAAATTTTCATGTTATAAAGTTTATTGCTGTTGGTGTGATTTGAAACAGGCGACACTTGGTTTATAATCATCAATAATTATCATTATTCTTCACTGTCACTCCCAGAAACAGTTTTTAGGCGGCACAAAACTTGTCAGCTGCGGGACTGCTCGGTCAGTGACAAGATGGTCGATGCAGCTTTGTTGGTTTTACTCTTTCCAGAAACCCAGCTTGTTTTAACCAAGGTGTGAC
>NC_134888.1:16856848-16876848 GCF_041734735.1 Babylonia areolata | reverse complement strand
TCCGACCAAGTCTCTGTCCAAGTCTCTCTCTCTCTGTCTCCGACCAAGTCTCTCTCTCTGTGTCTCCGTCCAAGTCTCTGTCCAAGTCTCTCTCTCTCTGTGTCTCCGACCAAGTCTCTCTCTCTCTCTGTCTCCGTCCAAGTCTCTGTCCAAGTCTCTCTCTCTGCCTCCGTCCAAGTCTCTGTCTCTCTCTCTCTCTGTCTGTCTCTCTCTCTGTCCTCATTCAGATGATTTGCAAATGTTGGCTTGCCAAAACACAACAAAACAAATCGAACATAGCCCCATGTTGTTAAACATACCGCTAAGAACACTCGTTCAAACTCTCACACAATGAAAAAAAAAAAAAAAATCCCCCAAATGATCAAAGTGTTATCGACTGAAGGCACAAAGGAGGGAATCCTGTGAACAGAGCGGCCTGCACGGGAAGGGACAAAAGGGGAGCGCACTCCTCACACACAAGAGTTCAGCCAACAACTGCCACAGGTCCCACCAGATTAAAACACGTACATCTCCACTGTGGGAGGCAGGGCAGAGATGGAGGAGGCTGGGCTTAGCAAAACAAGGACCCACAGAGCGCGACAAAAGTGAAGCTGCTCTTTTCGCACGAGGGAGATTGAATACCGGCGTTCTTCACAGCCCCCCCTCCACCCCCTTTACTTTACCACCCGCCCCCTTCCCCTCCCTCTCTTTCGCCAGCTGGTCCCTTCCATTCTCTCCCTATCTCTCTTTCTATCTGATTTGTTCAGCATACTGATGACAGAAAATGAAGATATACTTTCCCTTGCAAAATATGTATCTGAGGCAATTAATATACGGAAAATGTCCATCATCGGTCCAAATACTCATTAATCAGTTGAGAATTAGAATGGGGTTTATGAGGAAAAAAACATAGATAAAAAAGAAGGGCTACATTTGGATGGTCAATCTCGTTATTGTAATTATTTGATGTGTTCGTATTGATATGATGGGTTTTGATGTTGAGGCATAAATAATTATTTCAGGATTTATATGTACTTTAGTATGTGTTTGTATTGCTATGATGTGTGTCGATGTTACAAGCGTAAATATTCATTATATGATATATCTGTACTTTGTTTTCTGTGTACTGTCCAAACCTTGAAAACGAACGACTGAAAAAAGGCATATTACCCCCCTGTCACACGTACTTTCAGCTAATGAGAAAGTGCCAAAGCATCGCAAATCTCTTACTAGTTTATGTTATGTCAATTTTGTTTTATCTTTCTGTTCATTTTATCTATTTTGCACCATTTTGTGTTGATTAGTACCTACTATGTCACCAGAGCTTTTCAGCTAATGGCATTAAACATTTCAGTGTTCAGTGTCTAGTCTCTTTCTTTCTGGCTCGTGGGAGGGAAGGAGAGAGGGAGGGGAGTTGGAGAGAGAGAGGGAGAAAGAGAGAGAAAGAGAGAGAGAGAGGGGGGAGAAAGAGAATATGAATGGTTTATTCAGCAAAGGCCTTTGCCCCTTGTAAAAAGGCGTGTACAGACATATCTTTCTTTTTCTTTCCCCCAAAATATCATGTCAACGTGGAGAGAGAGAGAGAGAGAGAGAGAGAGAGAGAGAGAGAGAGAGAGAGAGAGAGAGAGAGAGAGAGAGATTTTATAATAATAATAATAATAAAATGCAGGCTTATATAGCGCCGTACTCCCCGCGCTTTACAATAAGATATACAAATTTAAAACTAAGTGACATAAAAATGTGTATAAAAGATAAATAGAATTAGAATGGAATAATATAAAATAGAATATAATAAATAAATAGATCATTGTTTTGTGTGCAGGTTCTGGAAGCGATTGATAAATGTCCAGATTTTGCCAAGCTGGAATTTTGTTTGCTGATATTCCAACTGGACACTTCTGTATTGAGTGTGTTGGTAACAAGCTTTTGGCGCGTGCATTGCCATGTGCATAAAAGTGTGCGTAGTGTCGGTCAGTCCATGCATTGCATTCGATGATTCCTTTCAGTGTCATGTTTTTTGCTCTGATCTGACTGCCTGATAAAACATGTGTAAATGTTGTGGTTGTGTGAATGCTCAGTAAGAATACAGAATACAGAATACTTTATTATCTCAACAAGACATGTGATGTAAAACAGAAAAAAACAACACAAGAAAATCACATTTAACAAGTATAATTATAGATAAACCATATTAAGATGTAAACCTAGGGCAAACCACCATTACAATCAATAATCACAGAAGACAACAACAACAGAAATCCTTAAAAAGTAATATGGAGTAAATCATACATACACTATCACAGCCATACACACATGCAGTAATAATCACAGTTAAAGGATAGACATGACAGTATACTAAAAGTTGACACAGACATATAATAGCAGTGTAAGGATAAAAGTAAACAAACGTGTGATGTTTAGAAATGAAAACCTGCGGTGCAAGAATTCTGCAGATAAATAAAATACTACTTGTTTATACCTTTCCATGTTCTGAGTGAGAAAATGGTAATTCTTAAACGCAAAGTCGAATAAGGCGTAATATCACAGGACATATTTCTCTCTTCTTTCCACACACGCACATCTTTCCGCAATACATAATGCCTGACAAATACTGCACAGTAATTTCGTATTGTCTGATGTTAATCTGTTTTCGTTTGATGATTCTAGCCTGCAAACTGCCAGTTGTATTTTCAGATAACATTCAATTTGTGCACGTATTTAAAGTGATTTTCTAGTTTCTGACCTCTCGGAATGGACAAATGGCAAGAACTCTCTAACTGCTGGAATGTTTGTGTGCCTTTAAAACTGAGCAGGTCAAATGGGAATGTTGTCCAACATGTATATCGTTCGTCCGCGCACTTTCCCCCTTTTTACAAATTTTTCCACTTCAGAAGTCATGGAATAGTTTGGCGCTGAGTGGGTCAGTGCGGACACGTTTGAGAGTTGTCCCAGGGAGGGAGTTCATGGAAATGGATTTCTGATTTTAACGCCCTCGGTTAAACAAAAAAGAAGAAAAAAGAAGAAAAAAAGGAAAAAAAGAAAAAGAAAAAAAAAGACTAACATCAAAATCAAAGGAAGCTTTTAATGTCGCTATCTTTCAGTATTCTCTCCGGGACCTTCCTTCGGGAAAAAAAAAATGCACCGTGTGTTTATGTTTATAGTTTCCCTTTGCTGTTGCACCGGGAAAGCAGAGAAAGGCGTGCGTCTTGTGTTACGTCATGAAAAAAACCTGCTCTGAAAAAAACACAAAAAACAAACAAACCAACAACAACAAAAAGCAAAACAAAACAAACAAACAAACAAAAACAAAACAAAAAAAAAAAGAAAAAGAAAAGAAAAACGGAAAAAAGAAGCAAGGCGTGCGTCTTGTGTTACATCATAAAAAACTGCTCTGAAAAAAAAAAAAAACGGAAAAAAGAAGCAAGATGTGCGTCTTGTGTTACGTAATAAAAAACACACCTGCTCTTAAAAAAAAAAATATATATATAAAAACAACGGAAAAAAGAAGGCGTGCGTCTTGTGTTACGTCATGAAAAAACTACTCTAAAAATTTAAAAAAAAAGAAAAAAAAAAAGCAAGGTGTGTGTCTTGTGTTACGTAATTAAAAAAAAGCTCTTAAAAAGAAAGAAGCAAGTCGTGCGTCTTGTGTTACATAATGGAAAAAAAACAACAACAAACAAACAAACAAAAAAGAAGCAAGGCGAGATGTGTCCAGCATGTCCGTTTTTATGACGGTGCCCCTGACGTGAGGTCAGAAGCATCTAACCTCTCTTTTGAAGGTGGTGGGTTTTTGGGGGTTTTTTTTTTGGTTTTTTAGGGGCAATATCCTTGTGGTTTCTCTCTTCTTTTTTTTTTTTTCTCTCTCTCTCTCTTCTTTTTGCTCTGAGGGGAGAAGTTGGCCGTCAGATGAGCTGTAAACACCAGGGAAGAGAAATACCCCCCGGTGGTGGTGGTGGTGGTGCTCCCGTAAATCCTGAGAAAAAACTCCGGAGTTGTTGCAGATGCTTCCATGGTGCTGTGATAATATAGTATTCTTGGTATGTCTTTAAGACTTGTGATTAAACTGCAGCAATATATATACAGTGTGTTTTAACAGATATATATATATATATATATATATATATATATATGTATATATGTTAAAACACACTGTCAATATCCGGATCTTTGTTTTCTTTTCTTTTCTTTTTGCTTTCTTTTTTTTTCAATTTGATCGGCATTGCTTCTTAATATATAGCAACTATGTTTGAATTAAACTCTAAAACAAAGCCACCAAGCGTGGAAGTGAAAACCTACAAATAACATATTTTATATAAACGTGACAAGACAGACAGTCAGACAGACACACAGACAGAGAAAGAGAGAGAGAGGGGGGGAGGGAGGGAGAGATAAAGAGAGAGAGAGAGGGAGGGAGAGAGAGGGAGAGAAAGAGAGAGAGAGAGGGGAGAGAAAGAGAGAGGGAGAGAGAGGGAGAGAAAGTGAGAGAGAGAGAGAGAGAGAGAGAGAGAGAGAGAGAGCGCATGCAATGACTGCCATCCGAGACTGTGTGTCCTTATGTGTGAGTGTGCGTGTGCGTGTGTGTGTGTGTGCGTGTGTGTGAGTGTGTGTGTGTGTGTGTGTGCGTGTGTGATGCACTGTGTGTGCATGTGTGTGTATGTGCGTGCGCGCATGCATGCGTGCGTCTGCGTATGTGCAAGATATATGCGTGGAAGAGTGAAACAAGGATCTATAGAAAGAAAGAAAGATAGATAGATAGATAGATAGGTAATATATATATATATATATATATATATATATATATATATATATATATAGAGAGAGAGAGAGAGAGAGAGAGAGAGAGAGAGATAGACAGACAAACGGCCGCACAGAGATGGACCGACAGACAGACAGAAAGACAGAAAGACAGATAAGATAGATCGATAGATCGACCGACAGACTGAAAGACAGACAGATCGATAGACCGACAGACAGACTGAAAGACAGATAGATCGATAGACTGACAGACAGACTGAAAGACAGACAGACAGACAGACAGACAGACAGGCAGACACACAGACAGACTGACAGACACACACACACACACACAGACAGACAGACAGTGAGGTCGGGAGGCAAGCAAGAGGACGGTCCAGTGCATTCGGTTATTGACATGTACCCCATCTCAGGCCCAGCCTGAGGAATACCCCCACCCCAACACACCCCACCCCACCCCACACATCAATCGACCAGTTTCACAAATCATAGACCTCCAACATCGTCCGTCTCTGCAACAGACAGTAATTACCACACACACACACACACACACACACACGCACACACGCACACACACACACACACATACACACACACACTCACACACGCACACACACACACTCACACATATGCATGCGCGCACACACACACACACTCACACATACGCAGGCACGCACACACACACACACACACACACACACACACACACACGCATACACACATACAGAGAGAGAGACAGAGACACAGAGAGAGAGAGAGCAACAGATATGCAGATATACAGACAAATAGACATAGAGAAAGAGAGACAGACTGATGAGGATAAAGAGAGAGGGCGGGAGAAAGAGATGGGGGGAGTAGACAGACAACATACATATACATATAGTTAGAGAGAGAGACATACAGATAGACAAAGAGAGAGAGATACAGATAGACAGACAGACAGACAAAGATACAGAGAGAGACAGAGACATAAACAGACGGACACACACACACACACACACACACACACACACACACACACACAGATAGCAAAACCCCGAAAAGACATGCGCAAGTTTCCTGACACCACATCACACGTCCCCGTCACGCGAATCCTTGAACGTGGTGGCATGCAAAAGATCTGACCGGCACTGCTGCCAAGTTCTGCAACCCCCCCACCCACCCACCCCCCACCCCCTCCACTCCACCACCCGCTTACACCCAACGACAACCCCCCCCTTCCACCCACCCACCCACCCATAACCACCAGGGACACGCAAAGGGGCGATTCAGACTGACGATGCAGGCCTCTGAGCAGTCATAGAAATGATAACTGTCAGTCTATTTATCAAACCACTGCCAGAAAGAATCTGTCACGCGTCAGAAATGGGAGGGGGGTGGGGGTGGGAGTGCGGGGGGCAGGGGCTGGGGCTGGGGCTGGGGCAGGGATTGATTTCCCTGTGTTGTTGTACTGTGTGGATGGTTGCTGGTTTCCCGTGGAATGGGGTTGTGCACGTGCAAGTGGAAAAGTAGTGTCCAGTCTTTTTTTCTTTTCTTTTTTCTTTCTTTTTCTTTTTTTTCCACAAAGGGGCACGTGTTTTTTTGGTTTTGTTGTTGTTGTTGTTTTTGTTTGTTTGTTTGTTTTTTGCTTTTGTTTTTCCTTGGTGTATTTTTGTTTTCGTTTAAAAAGTATATCATGCATGATTTTCACTAAGTTTCCTAACGTTTTGCATCTTTGCTCTAACTTGAAGTTTTATCTCCTTAATTATCTGCAGTCCATGTCAGCGTTCGGTGGGCTATTGAAACAAGAAACATGCCTAGCATGCACATCCCCGAAAACGGAGTATGGTTGCCTACATGGCGGGGGGTAAAAAACGGGTCACACACGTAAAAGTCCAGCCCACTCGTGTACATGCGAGTGGACGTGGGGGTTGTAGCCCGCCACGAACAAAGAAGAAGAAGAAGAATCTCGTTGATTAACTCACTCAGTACGGCCAGTCCTCTCTTCTCCTCTACACAGACCCCTCGGATGTCCAGTGGGTGTCTGAATGACCCAACCTTTAGCTTCCGTCGTCAGAATTGTGGTATTCTTTGTCAACATTCACGTCTTCAGTATAAGAGCCTTCCGCTTGCAATATTTTGATGATGGTAATTGGGGTGAAACGCTGTTAACGTCGTCTCTTTCGCCGTTCGTATGGAAAGAGTTAAAGCCATGAAAATGTAGTGTTATAGCCTGATACTCAACATCAGATACGCCTCCCCCACGGCCCCCGCTCCTCCGTGGGGTTGCCGGGGGTCTTTCAGTATAAATAGCATCCCCGCCTTCTGGAAATTCTGTGCTAGAAATTTCCTCTTTCCTGTCACTCTCTTTGTTTCTGCCTTTATATATATATATATATATATATCTTTACTGTTGTCTCCTTTTTCTGCCTTCTCAGTCCATTCCTCCCCCCCCTTTTTTTTTTCAAGCAAGCCTTGACATTTTTTTTTCTCTTTTCCGCAGTCTATGATGTAATGTCTGTGCTGTTTTGCTCTGGCGATTAGGTAGTGAAATGTAAACACTGGGATGGGCACTAGCTGCCCATTCTGCAGTGTTATTTGCCTATATGGCCTTTATATGTATTTTTTGTTTGTCTTTGAAGTATTTTTGTTGTTTTGGTTTGGTTTTTTCCCCCTTTTTTGTAATCTGGGGATGATAAATTAAGCGGAATGGCTAGCGTCCTCAGCATGGCCTCGTCTTATTTGCCACAAGGAGCTAAATGGCTGGGATACAGTGTCATGAACTGTGTTTTGTGGGTTTGTCCTAGTGTTGTTTGTTTTTTTGTTTGTTTGGGGTTTTTTTTGTGTGTAAATGTGACAGTTTTGTGTTGATGTGTTGACGCGGTTTAGCATTTGTATGGTTTGACAGTCCTGACATGGCCCTGTGCGGTCGGCTGGACTATAAACAGCAAGAATAAGAATAACATCAGATACACTGATCATAATAATCATCAACGTCAAGTGCGTCAAACCATCAAGCAGCACAGTGGACCATTAATATGAAGATCTACTGACATCAGTTAACCCTTTCACTGCCAAACTTGCATTTATGCGGCGGCTAGGTAGAGGACCCATGTCACTGAAGGGTGACCAGATGATGGGTCTGTTATCCATGAACCTAATGCTCTTTATGTTCGGTGGTAGGATAGACCATATCTTCTACATATCACAGGGGGAATTCCTAGCTAATCTTAGACACCATATTTTATGTGTTTCTAACACAGGGGAATTTTGCACTCTAAATTGACTGGCGGTGAAAGGGTTAAGAAAAGAAAATCACGCTGGTACGGGCCACGTATGTAACAAGATCCAATGGCCTTGCCAAAACAGTCCTCCAAGGAACTGCTGAGGAGATCAACAGAAGGAAAACAAGAGAGGCAAGGCCTTCAAGACTCCCTCGTGGCAAATTAAGTCCCCTGGCATTAATTACAGAGTAATTTCCCTTTTTTACTATCTGCACCAAAACGTTTGCAAAATAAATAAAACTTCCATGCTTAGCAAAAGAAGTTCCTGTTTGAACAAAAAATGATATTAATGACTGCTCTTGTTGTTGTGTCAGAATATCAGATCAAAGTGCCAAGTTTAGAGAATACAAAAAATATAAATATAACAGTAAATGCAGTTTGCATATAATTAGGCTTCATTTTTTTTGTGTGTGCCCATCCCATTGTTTTAAACAAGATGACTGGAAAGAACTGAATTTTTCCTATTTTTATGCCTAATTTGGTGTCAACTGACAAAGCATTTGCAGAGAAAATGTCAATGTTAAAGTTTACAATGGACACACAGACACACACACACACACACACACACACACACACACACACACACACACACACACACACAGACAACCGAACTCCGGGTTAAAACATAGACTCACTTTGTTTACACAAGTGAGTCAAAAAAGAGTGGACTGACAACGTTTTAGAATGGACGGGGAAAACCTTCAGCAAAGCCTTTACCCAGGCTTTGACACACAACTGAGAGACCTGTAGCATTCTGGTGAACTGTTGTTCTGTGTGGCATCTGAATGACTCTTCACAGAGAAGAAGAAGGAGGAGGAGAAGAAGAGGAAGAAGAAGAAGGAGGAGGAGGAGGAGGAGGAGGAGAAGGAGGAGGAGGAAGAAGATTGATTGAATCTTTAATCAGTAAAGAATTAGGCGCAGAAGAAGAACTACAACAGAAGAAGAAGAAGGAGGAGGAGGAGGAGGAGGGAGGAGGAGGAGCAGAAGAAGAAGAAGAAGAAGGAGGAGGAGAAGGAGGAGGAGGGGGAAGAAGATTGATTGAATCTTTAATAAGTAATCTTTAATAAGTAAAGAATTAGAAGAAGAACAACAACGGAAGAAGAAGAAGAAGAAGAAGAACAACAACAACAACAACAACAACAACAGCAAGGAGAAATATCTTACATTTAGCCAGCGTTATTACGTGGCATGCCATCTTAGGTCCACGTGCTCTCAAGAACAGCCAGTGCATCAGAACAGTCTGGACCCTGAATTTCCTTCTTTCTTCTGCTTGTTAATTTGTTTTCCCTGGCAAAAGCGGGGTGGATGGGAATTTTGCCAGGAGCTAATTTTGTTGTTGTTGTTGTTGTTGTCGCTATAAGGTTACTTATGAGTACCAACTGTCTACTACTGCACCTGTACGTAGACGTCATCATCATATCTGGGGACCTACATTCAGACTGTGAGTATGGGGGTAAGGGTTGTGGAATGGAGACGCTGGAGGTGGCTGGGCCATGCTCTGAGGAAGACGAAAACCGGAAATCTTTGCTCTGCCCTAAGATGACCACCACAGGGAGAAGAAAGAGAAGCAGACCACTAGGCACACGGAGAAGAGCTGTGGAATGGGAATTTCGAATTTCAAACAAGCAGACAAGACCTGCAACGGAATCAGCTGGCTCGCTCAATGTAGAAATGACTGGAGAAAATTTGTCGGCGACTTATGCTCCAGCCGGAGCGTAGAGGGTTAAGCAAGTAACTAATCTATACGTATCAACAGGGGTAAATGGACAAAGAACCTGACAAGAGCTCCCCGCACTATTAACCCACTGACTCCTGTTGACGAATACGCTCGTCAGTGGTCTGTTTCTTGAGATAACATTGAGATTAGAGCTGGGGCCGTAGTCTGGAGACCACCGTGCCTGCAGGTAAAGATGTGTCTGCGTGTAAATCCACACGAGGCAAGGCAAACTGCCCGAGGGTAATCAGTAGTCAGTATCCAGTGTTCAGGAACACTCGAGTCTACCCACGGGTCTTCAAACCCAAAGGCAAATTTACCCTTGCTACCTGCCAATCGTAACTGCCCACGAAGCAGAGGTAAGCTTGGGGGATCCTTTTGTAGCGCTGTTTTTGTTGAGGGAAAACAGGCGTGCTTCGCGGATAGCCCGTGTTTTGCTGAACTCTCACGACAGTGCTCTCAACTGTGGTGCGAAGAGAAGTAAACGAGCATGTGCAGAAGGAATCACCGGGACTTTTAATTACAGACGATGGGTTAGCTGCCTGAATGCAGCGCGTGTGTTGAATACGAAGATAACTGAACCTTCAAGGTAAATTGTACATGTGGGGATCCCTGCCATGTCAAAGGTAACTTGTCATGAGGCAAAACGAATTTTGTCTTGAATATTCTACCAGGATTGTCTTTCAACTTTTCTATATTTGGACTTCTTCCTCTTCGGACTGCATCGCTTTTCTTCAGCAAAATATGCATTTTCAACCCTAAAAACTACACAAGAAGTAGTTCATGCTCTCCTAATTCACGCCACACTGACAGCCAAAAGGGGTTAAACTTAGGTATAATAAGGAAATGAGACAACAAAAAAGAACAATAATAATCGGGACCCCTTCACTTCGCAACGTTATAAATGAATCCCCCCTCCCAGCCTCTGATCCCAACCCCCAAATCCCCTGTCACACACACACACACACACACACACACACACACAGACTACACGCCCCCTTCTGTGCCAACCAAGGGTGTGCTTTGAACAGGAAGAAGAAAGGAAAGGGGCGAATCCAGTCGGACAGACGGCCCTACATGGAATGAAGGAGTTGAGGGGAGACGGATGGAGGGGGTAGGGAGACGGCCCTACATGGAATGAAGGAGTGGGGAGAAAGAAGGATGGAGGGATGGGGAGACGGCTCTACATGGAAGAGTGGTTAGAAGGATGGAGGGGTGGAGAGAAGAAGGATGGTGGGGTGGGGAGAAAGAAGGATGGAGGGGTGGGGAGAAAGAAGGATGGAGGGGTGGGGAGAAAGAAGGATGGAGGGTGGGGAGAAGAAGGATGGTGGGGTGGGGAGAAGAAGGATGGTGGGGTGGGGAGAAAGAAGGATGGAGGGGTGGGGAGAAAGAAGGATGGTGGGTGGGGAGAAAGAAGGATGGAGGGGTGGGGAGAAGAAGGATGGAGGAGTGGGGAGAAGAAGGATGGTGAGGTGGGGAGAAGAAGGATGGAGGGGGAGAGAAGAAGGATGGTGAGGTGGGGAGAAGAAGGATGGAGGGGTGGGGAGAAGAAGGATGGTGAGGTGGGGAGAAGAAGGATGGAGGGGGGGCAGAAGAAGGATGGAGGGGTGGGGAGAAGAAGGATGGAGGGGTGGGGAGAAGATGGAGGAGTGGGGAGAAAGAAGGATGGAGGGGAGGGGGAGAAAGAAGGATGGAGGGGTGGGGAGAAAGAAGGATGGAGGGGTGGGGAGAAGAAGGATGGTGGGGAGAAAGAAGGATGGAGGGGTGGGGAGAAAGAAGGATGGTGGGGTGGGGAGAGAAGGATGGAGGGGTGGGGAGAAAAAAGGATGGTGGGGTGGGAGAAAGAAGGATGGTGGGGTGGGGAGAAAGAAGGATGGAGGGGTGGGGAGAAGAAGGATGGTGGGGTGGGGAGAAAGAAGGATGGAAGGGTGGGGAGAAGAAGGATGCTGAGGTGGGGAGAAGAAGGATGGTGGGGTGGGGAGAAAGAAGGATGGAGGGGTGGGGAGAAAGAAGGATGGAGGGGTGGGGAGAAAGAAGGATGGTGGGGTGGGGAGAAAGAAGGATGGAGGGGTGGGGAGAAAGAAGGATGGTGGGGAGAAAGAAGGATGGTGGGGTGGGGAGAAAGAAGGATGGTGGGGTGGGGAGAAGAAGGATGGTGGGGTGGGGAGAAAGAAGGATGGTGGGGTGGGGAGAAAGAAGGATGGTTGGGTGGGGAGAAAGAAGGATGGTTGGGTGGGGAGAAGAAGGATGGAGGGGTGGGGAGAAAGAAGGATGGTGGGGTGGGGAGAAAGAAGGATGGAGGGGTGGGGAGAAAGAAGGATGGTGGGGAGAAAGAAGGATGGAGGGGTGGGGATAAAGAAGGATGGTGGGGTGGGGAGAAAGAAGGATGGAGGGGTGGGGAGAAAGAAGGATGGTGGGGAGAAAGAAGGATGGTGGGGTGGGGAGAAAGAAGGATGGTTGGGTGGTGAGAAGAAGGATGGAGAGGTGGGGAGAAGAAGGATGGTGGGGTGGGGAGAAAGAAGGATGGTGGGGTGGGGAGAAAGAAGGATGGTGGGGAGAAAGAAGGATGGAGGGGTGGGGAGAAAGAAGGATGGAGGGGTGGGGAGAAGAAGGATGGTGGGGTGGGGAGAAAGAAGGATGGAGGGGTGGGGAGAAAGAAGGATGGAGGGGTGGGGAGAAAGAAGGATGGTGGGGTGGGGAGAAAGAAGGATGGAGGGGTGGGGAGAAAGAAGGATGGTGGGGTGGGGAGAAAGAAGGATGGAAAGAAGGATGGTGGGGTGGGGAGAAAGAAGGATGGAAAGAAGGATGGTGGGGAGAAAGAAGGATGGTGGGGTGGGGAGAAAGAAGGATGGTGGGCTGGGGAGAAAGAAGGATGGAGGGGTGGGGAGAAGAAGGATGGTGGGGAGAAAGAAGGATGGAGGGGTGGGGAGAAGAAGGATGGTGGGGAGAAAGAAGGATGGTGGGGTGGGGAGAAAGAAGGATGGAGGGGTGGAGAGAAAGAAGGATGGAGGGTGGGGAGAAAGAAGGATGGAGGGGTGGGGAGAAAGAAAGATGGAGGGGTGGGGAGACGGCCCTACATGGAAGAGTGGTTAGAAGGATGGAGGGGTGGGGAGAAAGAAAGATGGAGGGGTGGGGAGACGGCCCTACATGGAAAGGAGTGGGGAGATAGAAGGATGGAGGGGTGGGGAGAAGAAGGATGGTGGGGAGAAAGAAGGATGGAGTGGTGGGGAGAAGAAGGATGGTGGGGAGAAAGAAGGATGGTGGGGTGGGGAGAAAGAAGGATGGAGGGGTGGAGAGAAAGAAGGATGGAGGGTGGGGAGAAAGAAGGATGGAGGGGTGGGGAGAAAGAAAGATGGAGGGGTGGGGAGACGGCCCTACATGGAAGAGTGGTTAGAAGGATGGAGGGGTGGGGAGAAAGAAAGATGGAGGGGTGGGGAGACGGCCCTACATGGAAAGGAGTGGGGAGATAGAAGGATGGAGGGGTGGGGAGACGGCCCTACATGGAAAGGAGTGGGGAGATAGAAGGATGGAGGGGTGGGGAGACGGCCCTACATGGAAGAGTGGTTAGAAGGATGGAGGGGATGGGGAAGGTTGGGGTGAAGGGAGTGAGTGGGAAAGGGGGGGGGGGGAGCGGGGGTCTCGAGATGGAGTGCTCCTCGGTCTCTGGGGTCCAGACAACAAGTACCACAGTTCCCGGCAGATTAGCTCTCTGAAAGGTTCCCCCACCCCCTCCCTACCATCACTACCACCACCCATCACCATCCTCTGTCCTACCCGTACCCTCCCCCTCCCTCCCTCCCTTCCATCCACCTCTAACTAGTCCTTCCCTCTCTGAGGCTACAGTAAGTAAGTAGGCAGATGAAGGAGGCTGGTCTCCCCCAACTCACCGAAACAAGGAGGCCTGAAGAAGCACAGGACTGAACTGAAAGAATGCTGCTATTTTAGTTCGGGAAGCAGAGAGAATGCGAATGCGAATGCGAATGCGAACACACACACACACACACACACACACACACACACACACACACACACACACACCCCTGACCACTTGCAGAACAATGGTTCAGAGGAAGGTGGTGGCAGAGTGGTTAAGACGCTTATCTATGTCCGTGAGGGTGGTCTCCCAAGTTTGACTGGAAAATATCAAACTGAGCGTCCAGTCATTCGGATAAGATAATAAACATAAGTCATAATAAGTCCCGTGTGCAACACACCACTTGGCACGCACTGAGAAAGAACCCATGGCAACAAAAGTGTTGTCCTCTGGCCAAACGTTTGCAGAAGAAATCCACTTTTGATAGGTACACAAGTATTTGTACATGTACTCAAGTTCTGGCTTATGCGTTGGGTTATATGCTGGTGTAGCGTAGAGAGATTTGTCCAGTTTGTCTAGTTTGTCCTTCAGAAGCTGAAACTGAACTAAAACTGAATGATTGAAACTGAACTAATACAAAACAAAGATTGAAGTAAAACTGAACCTAACTCTCATAAGTCCAACGCCTATCGGATTTTTGCCGCGGTGCATCCTGTTGTGTTTTCTGGCTTGAGAAAAAAAAAAAAAGAGCAAAACCAAAGCTCAAAGCTCAGCATGAGATGTTACAAAATAAACTCGTTGGGCAGCAAAGCCATAATAGACTGAAACGGGCCTGGACTGTCTGAGGAGAACATCTGGATAGGGAAACAGAAGAAGAAGGAGGAGGAAGAGAAGAAGGAGAAGGAGAAGGAGATGAAGCAGCACGAGGAGGAGGAGCAGAAAAAGAAGAAGAAGAAGAAGGAGGAGGAGGGGGAGGAGGAGAAGGAGGTTGAGGAGTAGGAGCAGGAGGAGGAGGAGGAGCAGAAGAAGAAGGAGGAGGAGGAGGGGGAGGGGGAGTAGGAGTAGTAGGAGGAGGTGAAGGAGGGTGATGAGAAGAAGAAGGAGGAGGAGGAGGAGGAAAAGAAGACGGATGATGAGGGGGGTGAGAGGAAGAAGATGATAATGAAGAAGAAGGAGGAGGAGGAGGAAGAGGAGAAGAAGGAGAAGAAGAAGAAGATGAAGAAGAAGAAGGAGGAGGAAGAGGAGAAGAAGGAGAAGAAGAAGATGAAGAAGAAGAAGAAGGAGGAGGAAGAGGAGAAGAAGGAGAAGAAGAAGAAGAAGTAGTAGAAGAAGAAGAAGGAAGAGGAAGAGGAGGAGAAGAAGAAGAAGGAAGAGGAGGAGGAGGAAGAAGAAGAAGAAGTAGTAGTAGAAGAAAAAGAAGAAGAAGGAAGAGGAAGAGGAGGAGAAGAAGAAGGAAGGGGGAAGAGGAGAAGAAGGAGAAGAAGAAGAAGAAGAAGAAGAAGGAGGAGGAGGAGGAGGAGGAGGAGGAAGAGGAGGAAGAGGAGGAACAGAAGGATCGTGGTTCGATATTCCTCAACACTCCTTGTCGATTGTGGACAAGGGTGAATGGGTTTCTCTCTGTTTGTTGAGCCTGTGGTGCCGGTCACGGTGTGTGTGTGTGTGTGTGTGTGTGTGTGTGCTTGTGTGCTTGTGCTAGTGCTAGTGTGAACGTTGTTGTGTCTTGGACAGTGGTCAATAGAGCAACTCGAGAACAAACAGTCTCCATGCAACCCCATCCCTTCTCTCTCTCTCTCTCTGTCTCTGTCTCTCTCTCTTTGTGTCTCTGTCTCTCTGTTTGTCTCTGTCTTTCTCTCTGCCTTTGTGTCCGTCTCTTTATCGGTCTGGCTGTCTCCCTGTCTGTCTCTCTCTATCTCTCTCTCTTTCCGCTTCTCTCTCTCTATCTCTCCCTCACTCTCTCTCTTTCCCCCTCTCTCTCTCTATCTCTCCCTTTCTCCCTCTTTCCCCTTTTCTCTCTCTCTATCTCTCCCTCACTCTCTTTCCCCTTTTCTCTCTCCCTGTCCCTTTCTCTCTCTCTTTCCCCTTTTCTCTCTATCTCTCCCTTACTCTCTCTTTCCTCTTCTCTCTCTATCTCTCCATCTCTCTCTCTATCTCTTTACCCTTCTCTCTCTATCTATCCCTTTCTCTCTCTCTTTCCCTTCTCTCTCTATCTCTTCCTTTCTCTTTCCCCTTCTCTCTCTCTCCCTTACTCTCTCTCTCTCCTTCCCTTCTCTCTCTATCTCTCCCTTTCTCTCTCTTTCCCTTCTCTCTCTCTTTCCCCTTCTCTATCTCTCCCTTACTCTCTCTCTTTCCCTTCTCTCTCTCTCCCTTACTCTCTCTCTCTCTTTCCCCTTCTCTCTCTCTTTCCCTTTCTCTCTCTATCTCTCCCCTTCTCTCTCTCTTTCCCCTTCTCTCTATCTCTCCCTCTCTTTCCCCTTTCTCTCCTCCTGCAAATTATATTGGTGTTCTGTGAGTGTGGAACTGTTCCTTCCTGTATCGCATTGTATTGCATTGTATTGTATTGTATTGTATTGTACTACAGTGTGATGAGTTGTTCTGCATTGTGTTGTGCTGTCTTGTGTCGTGACGCAATATTGTATCGTATGGTACTTATTAACTCTCTCCATACGAACGGCGAAAGAGACGACGCTAACAGCGTTTCAGCCCAATTCAGTTTCAGTTTCAGTAGCTCAAGGAGGCGTCACTGCGTTCGGACAAAACCATATACGCTACACCACATCTGCCAAGCAGATGCCTGACCAGCAGCGTAACCCAACGCGCTTAGTCAGGCCTTGAAAAAAACAAAACAAAAAACAACAACAAACAAACAAACGAACACACACACACAAAACAAAAAAACAACAAAAAACAACAAAAAAACAAAACAAAACAAAAAAAAAAACAAAAAAAAAAACGGGGGAATAAATAATAGATAAGCTTGCATAAATAAATAAATAAATAAATAAATAATACTTATAATATAGAAAAAGGTAGTAGTAATAATATTAGTAATACTAATAAAATGATAATAATAAAACATAAATAAATAAATAAATAAGACAACAATGGTGATAAATAAGCAAATAAATGTAAAATATGAAGACACACATTCACACATACACCCACACATGCATAACAGAAATGCACCAGACATGCAGTTTCACATATATGAAAGCACAGTCAAATACATATAACACACACACACACACGCATTACCGTGCACCTCCTCTACCCCCCTCCTCCACACACTCATTTCTAGTTTAAGTATCGCAGCTTCCACGGCACACACACACACACACACAAACACACACTCACAGAGATGAACACTTACTTGTACAAGCACATATGAAAGCACAGTCAAATACATATAAACGTACATGAGCTCCAACACACACACACACACACACACACACACACATTACCTTGCACCTCCTCTACCCCCTCCTCCACACACTCATTTCTAGTCTACGTATCGCAGCTTCCACGGCACACACACACACACACACAAACACACACTCACAGAGATGAACACTTACTTGTACAAGCACACACACATACGCCCATATCTCCCACCCCCAACCCCACACACGTACATACAAAGATATATATATATATATATATATATATATATATATATATATATATACACGTTCCAATATCCTGTTGCTCCCACAGTGTAGGCATGCATACACTCACATACCTCATCCTCTACCCCACCTCCCCCCGCACTCCCACCTCCCCTCACACACACACACACACACACACACGTACACATATCTCTCCTGACACTTGTGTACAATTTCACTCTCGCGCATTCACAAACGCACTCAAAAGCACAGACCCACACATACACACAAACACACACAGCCGCCACTGACTGGCCGCAAGAGGGATGGGAAAAGATCTCTGATGCCAAGAACGTGGCGTCTAGTGTGTTGCTCGGTCTATTGTATTTGGAAAGGCCCACAGAGACTCTGTTCCGTTTTGAAGAAATTTGCGCAATGTTGGTTTGGAAATGATGCCGATATTTGTTTGATTTGCAAAGCATGGTGCTCTACCTTTCATGTTAGATTTGCGGCCGCTCCCTCTCTCTGCTTCTATTTCTTTGAGGCGATCGATGGTGTGATGGCCTTGTACCTGTTCTTTTTGGTATTCTTTGACTTTTCTGAGGATTTCCGATTTTCCTAGATGTAGGCCGCTCGTTGGTGTTGCGTTACCAGCAAGTCTGTCAGCTCGCTCATTTCCCTTAACACCTGCATGTCCCGGGCAGTATGACCATGTGAGTTTTTTAATCTGAAAGTTGCGCATTGCCTTATGCCACTCTGGGCTTCCCATTCCGTTTTCAATTTTCTGTATGAGGTTCATTGAGTCGGTTAGAATCATGGCATGTTGGTTTCCGGGCGTATGGAAGGACGATAGCCACTGGAGGGCATGTGTCACAGCTTCAACTTCCATCGTTAGGCTGGAGGTTGTGACTTTGTAGGCAGCATTCTCTTCCCAAATTGTTTTTCCATTTTGTTTCGCAGTGAATCCCCAGCCAGACTGGTCTTTGGTGACTGAGCCATCTGTGTATATGATGATGTCCTCTTCTTTACTGTTTTCTTCTATAAGCAGCTTCACTTCCGCATCAGTTTTGCCCTCTGGCCATTCCCGCCAATGTCTTCCTAGAGTGGGTGAAATGACTGTGTTGAATAGATGGTTGAGGTTTTCGGGGTTTTTCTCCCATTCTTTTGTTTCTTTCAGGTCTTGAAGTCGGCATACTAGCTGGATTGTGTCTTCTGCTTGCCCCATCCATGATCTTCCTCGTCCTAGACGGCTGCCTTTTGGTTCTTTGACTGCGTCATGCAGTGGGTTTTGAGGGTTTTCTAATGCTTTGAAGTAGGTCTTGACCTGTTCTAACTTGTTTCTGGCCTGCACTGAAGGAAGGTCAAGCAGGTATCGCATGGTTTCTGTGGGCGTGTCTTTTGTTGTTCCAAGGATCAGCCTCATAGCTTCATTTTGGACTCTTTCTAATTTTAGGAGGTTGCTTTGAGACGGTGTTGTTAGCCCAAGTCCGTAGTCGATCACACTGAGGACGAGTAATTGGTATAGCAGGAAGAGGTGGCGTTGTTCAATTCCTTTGGTTGCCATTGCTTTTAAGACTGAAAGGCCCTTTTTGCATTTGAGAACAGTGTTTTCCGTATGTTTCCTGAAGGTCAGCATCCTGTCGAAGTGTATTCCTAGGTAGCGTAGGCATTCAGTTTTCTCAATTTGAATCCCATCGAATGACACAGAAGGTGGTGATTTGCTCGCGGTTTTGTTGTTGATTACCATCATCAAAATATTGCAAGCGGAAGGCTCTTATACTGAAGAGGTGAATGTTGACAGAGAATACCACAATTCTGACGACGGAAGCTAAAGTCTGGGTCATTCAGACACCCACTGGACATCCGAGGGGTCTGTGTAGAGGAGAAGAGAGGACTGGCCGTACTGAGTGAGTTAACTGTGTAGTTCTGCTCTATGTCGAGTTATACTGCCACCTATACCTAAGTATCGTACTGTAGACTTATTTTGAATAGTATTAGTACAAGATAAAGAGACAAACTGAAATGAAATAACAATGTCAGTGCTTCGATGTCTTGTCTTGTCGTGTCTTGCTTTGTCTTGTCTTGTCTAGTCTTGATTAGCATGTGGATTGACTTTAACGTGACACCGGAAGTGTGTCTTAGTGTTTACTTCGCATCTTGCAAAATCTTGCGTTTTGGCGTGGAAAGGATGAGTGAAGTTTTCAAATTCAATGGACAAAACATTTTACCTTTCAAACTTCACCAAATGTTAGTGAAGTTTCCTCCTCGAGCCACCGATTTCTGTAGCTGAACACCGAGTAGAGGACTTTGAATGCTTCAACGGAGAGTAATAATTTTTTTTTGGGGGGGTGAAATCTCTGGCTTCTTGCGATGTCTGTTCCAGGAACAGTCAAATAACTTTCAACTTTCACGCGTGGATTGTGTTATAGACATCGCCAGACATGCACATAGAATTGGTTTTTAACACATCGGTGAGCATGCCCAGACATCATTATTATCAACCACCCACATTAGATAAAACAGAGTAAAAGCGATGAAGTGAGTAAGACAGAGAGACAGAGAGAGAGAGGGGGGTGCGGGGGGAGGAAGGGGAGAGAGAGAGAGAGAGAGAGAGAGAGAAGACAAGACAAGACGAGACAAGACAAATCCTTTATTTCGATGATAGTAGATAAGCACTGGTGTGCTTTTTTACATCCAGTCCCCGCCCTGATAGGGTCTACACTACACAATACTAAGTAAAATGAAAGCATGGTGTCAGTAGAAATACGTAACGGGGGGGTGGGGTGGGGAGGGGGGGGAATCCAAAAAAATATCTTAAAAAAAGAAAAGAAAAGAAACACACACACACACACACACACACACACACACACACA
>NC_134888.1:16844348-16849348 GCF_041734735.1 Babylonia areolata | reverse complement strand
TTTTTTCCTCACGTGTTTCTCTTTTTATAGTGAAATTTTGAGTAGTAGTAGTAGTAGTAGTAGTAGTAGTAGTAGTAGTAGTAGAAGTATTGTATTGTATTGCATTGTATTTTATTTTAACCAATTGTCAGGTCAGGTCACTAGATCTGCTACTGGTAACCTGAAATCCAGTACAACCTGTTCAGGGTCGGATTGCCGGCGACTAAACCGGCACTCTCACCACTCCCTTCCGGGACTGGTGAGGCGGGTGGCTAGACACCCTTATGGAATTAAAAACGAGATCCATAAAAGGGCGTCGGCTCAGGAGAGCCACCGACGGCCATCTAGCTCCACCGTGCTGTGTGCATGCCACACACACAGTTGGCCCCCGGGGTGTGTCTACCCATGCATGCGAAGTCTGGATCCGGTAGAATCTGCGGAAGAAACCTAACGGTTCAACGGAGAGGAAGGCGGATACAGCAACGCACTGTGGAGTGCAGAGAGCAAGATGAGACACCGAAAGGATATCTTGGTCATCCACTGCATCCGTGCTCATCCTCCAGTTGTCTCGACTTAGTCTTGCCACTGGAAATTGGTGGACCCGGACGAGAGAGTGAGGTCGACGTTGCGCAACTCCTCTTCACTTTAAACAAACTCATCGCGCAAGTCATCAGTCATCCATACTGACCTTTCATCCTTCATCATTTCATCACCCCCAAGTCCTGTGGCGACAGGCGAGCGACGAAACGACAGGTGTGGGTACACTGGCAGTCGCAGCCGCAGACCTGCACGCAGGCGGTTCAGGCCATAGGGTCGTTCTTCATCGACAGGAGCAGCGATGGAGCTCGGCAGCCGTCTGAGCGTCTGAGCAGCCCTCTTTAGGAATGCACTGCTCACCTCCCTGGCATGAGGAAGGGGCTAGAAAAGGTGCCCTAAAAATTGCCTGCTCCATATCGCCCTGGCCAGCATACCGCGGCTGGCGGGGACCCTACATCAGCGGTCGAAACAAAGAGAAAGAAAAGAAAAAAACAAGGATCGTTCCTCTCACCATTGGTGCCTGGAACATAAGGACTCTCCTGGACAGAGATAACGTGGACAGACCCCAAAGGAGAACGGCACTAGTTGCATCCGAACTCGCCAGATACAACATCGACATCGCAGCCTTGAGTGAGACTCGGCTTGCAGGCGAAGGTGAGCTCTGTGAACGGGGATCTGGTTACACCTTCTTCTGGAGTGGACGAGGAAGCGAAGAGCGACGTGAGGCTGGCGTTGGTTTTGCAGTAAAAACAGCACTTGTCAGCAAGCTAGCTGGAATCCCAAAGGGAGTCAACGATAGGCTTATGACCATGAAACTCCCACTGGCATCTGGCCAGAAGCACCTCACCATTGTCAGTGCCTACGCCCCAACCATGACCAACCCGGATGAAGTGAAGGCGAAGTTCTACGAGGACCTTCACTCTGTCATTGCTGCTATCCCTAAAGCAGACAAGCTCATCATTCTTGGGGACTTCAATGCTAGAGTTGGCTCTGACTACATCTCCTGGGATGGAGTGATTGGAAAGCATGGTGTGGGCCACTGTAACCCAAATGGATTGCTTTTGCTTCAGACCTGTGCAGAGCACGAACTGCTGATAACCAACACAGTTTTCTGCCTCCCTACCCGTAACAGGACGTCATGGATGCACCCTCGCTCAAAGCATTGGCATCTCATCGATTACGTCATCGTCAGGAAAAGGGATAGGCAAGATGTACGTGTGACAAAGACCATGTGCGGCGCCGAGTGTTGGACAGACCATCGCCTTGTAGTCTCGAAGCTGAATATTCGAATCCAGCCCAAGAGACGCCCCCAAGGCCAGAAGGCTCCAAAACGGCTCAACATTGCTCAGCTGAAAAACATCACCATCAAACAGACCTTTGTGGAGCTGCTGGAAGATCGTCTGGAATCCGCCTCTCTGGACAACCAGAATGTGGAATCTGACTGGAGGACCTTGCGCGAGATGATCTATAGTACAGCTTCAGAGACCCTGGGACCCATGACCAGAAAGCACAAAGACTGGTTTGATGAAAACTGTGAGGAAATCAAGCAGCTTCTGGATGAGAAACGCCGTCTGCATCAAGCCCACCTGAGCAACCCAAAGTCCACATCAAAAAAGGATGCGTACAATGCCATCCGCAGGACTGTTCAGCAAAAGTTACGTCAGATGCAGGATAAGTGGTTGAGCGACAAAGCCGATGAGATCCAGGGATATGCTGACAGGCACGATATGAAGAGGTTCTATGATGCCTTAAAAGAAGTCTACGGTCCCACATCCTCAGGATCATCCCCCCTCCTCAGTGCAGATGGGAATACCTTGATCACCGAGAAGGAGAAAATTCTCAAACGCTGGGCTGAGCACTTCAACAGTGTCTTAAATCGCCCTTCCTCCATAAATGATGAAGCCATAGACCGGCTCCCACAAGTCCCCATCAACGAAGCACTGGACGATCCGCCAACACTTCTTGAGACCCAGAAAGCAATCCGTCTGCTATCCAGTGGCAAAGCACCTGGCTCAGACTCCATACCAGCAGAGGTCTACAAGGATGGAGGCACTGTGCTGACTGAGAAGCTCCATCAGCTGTACTCACTCATGTGGAAAGAAGAGACGATCCCCCAGGATTTCAAAGATGCATCTATCATTCACCTGTACAAGCGAAAGGGGAACCGGCAAGCCTGTGATAACCATCGGGGCATTTCCTTGCTCTCTATCGCAGGCAAGATACTTGCCAGGATCTTACTAAACCGCCTCACAGCACACCTTGACCAAGGTCATTTGCCTGAGAGCCAATGTGGATTCCGGAAAGAGCGCGGAACCACCGACATGGTGTTTGCTGCAAGGCAGCTGCAAGAGAAATGTCAGGAGCAAAATGCTGCTCTGTTCTCCACCTATGTTGACCTCACTAAAGCCTTCGACACCGTGAGTAGAGAGGGACTGTGGAAGATCATGGCCAAGTACGGATGCCCTCGGAAATTTATTTCCTTGGTCAGCCAATTCCATGAAGGCATGCAGGCTCGAGTCCAGGACAATGGTGAAACATCTGCTGCTTTTCCTGTCACAAATGGTGTCAAGCAAGGCTGCGTCCTGGCTCCAACACTGTTCAGCCTCATGTTCTCTGCAATGCTTACTGATGCCTTCAGAGATGGCGATGTTGGAATTGGCCTAAAGTACCGAACAGATGGCAAGCTGTTTAACCTCAGAAGGCTTCAAGCAAAAACGAAGGTCATGGACAGACATCATCAGAGACTTTTTGTTTGCTGATGATTGTGCCCTCAACGCTGGATCTGAAGCTGACATGCAACTCAGCGTGGACAAATTTGCCACTGCCAGCAGGAACTTCGGCCTTACCATCAGCACGAGGAAAACTGAAGTTCTCCATCAGCCAGCCCCAGGGAAACCCTACGTTGAGCCCAACATCACAGTCAACGGTCAGAGACTCAGTGTGGTGGAGCGGTTCACATACCTTGGCAGCACATTGTCACAAAATGCGACCATTGACGATGAAGTGAACGTCAGGATTGCAAGAGCAAGCGCAACTTTTGGTAGACTCTATGCAAATGTCTGGAACAGAAGAGGCATTGGTCTTGAGACCAAACTAAAGGTGTACAGAGCAGTAGTTCTCCCCACACTACTGTACGCCTGCGAAACTTGGACAGTGTACCAACGACATGCCAAGAAGCTGAACCACTTCCACACAACATGCCTAAGGAAGCTACTGAACATCAAGTGGCAAGACAGGACCCCAGACACGGAGGTGCTTGCAAAAGCCACCCTTCCCAGCATCTTCACCATCCTGATGCAGTCCCAGCTTCGCTGGGCTGGACACGTGGCGCGCATGCCAGACCATCGGCTGCCCAAAAGGCTCTTCTATGGCGAGCTGCAACAAGGGAAGAGATCACACGGAGGTCAGAAGAAGCGCTTCAGAGATACTCTGAAAGTCTCTCTGAAAGCGTTTGATATCAACCCTGACTCCTGGGAGGAATCTGCAGCGGACCGTGACAAATGGCGCACTGCTGTGCACAAAGGTGCCAAGTTGTGCGAGGCCAACAGGACTGCTGCAGCTGTTCAGAAGAGGCAGGCCAGAAAGTCACGGGCAAACAAGCTCCCTGACAATGATATGCCTGTTCTTGTCTGCCCCAACTGTCAGCGAACATTTCGTGCGCAGATTGGACTATTCAGCCATCTGCGCACTCACAGATAGATTCATGAGCATCCCCCCCCCCCCACCACCCTCCCCCCATCCCCCAGCTGGATGACAACGATGGTCATCATCGATCTCGATGGACACACACCATTTTAACCACAACAGATTTCTCTGAGTGAAATTAGGGCTGCTCTCCCCAGGGAGAGCGCGTCGCTACACTACAGCGTCCCCCCACCCCCCAAACCCCCCCTTTTTCTTTTTACCTGCGTGCAGTTTTATTTGTTTTTCCTATCGAAGTGGATTTTCCTACAGAATTTTGCCAGGAACGACCCTTTTGTTGCCGTGGGTTCTTTTACGTGCGCTAAGCGCATGCTGCACACGGGACCTAGGTTTAACGTCTCATCCGAATGACTAGCGTCCAGACCACGACTCGAGGTCTAGTAGAGGGGGAGAAAATATCGGCGGCTGAGCCGTGATTCGAACCAGCGCGCTCAGATAACTCTCACTTCCTAGGCGGACGCGTTACCTCTAGGCCATCACTCCTGCTAGTAGTAGTAGTAGTAGTAGCAGCAGCAGAACCAGCAGTAGCAGTAGTAGTGGCAGAAGCAGCAGTACCATAACTAGCAGCTGCAGTAGTATTAGTAGCATAATCATCAGCAGCAGCAGTACTAGTAGTAGTATTAGCAGTAGTACCACCACCATCAGCAGCAGCAGTAGTAGTAGCAACATCAGCAGTATCAACAGCAACATCAGTCTTACCAACAGCAGCAGCAGTAGTAGAGCAACATCAGTAGTGCCACAGCAGCAGCAGCAGTAGTAGAGCAACAGCAGTAGTACCAACA
>NC_134888.1:16829348-16834348 GCF_041734735.1 Babylonia areolata | reverse complement strand
ACATACTGACAGAGAGACAGAGAAAGGTGTCACTTACTCACATACTGACAGAGAGACAGAGAGACAGAGAAAGGTATCACTTACTCACATACTGACAGAGAGACAGAGAAATGTATCACTTACTCACATGCGAACGCCAACGAGTGGACACGGAACGAACGAACGAACGAACGAACCAACGAACGCACGAGCGCGGCACTAGCACTAGCACTAGCACCAGCACCAGCACCAGCACCAGTTTTTTTCCATTGTCTCCCGTCACCTCACCCTGTTCTCCTGCAGCCAGCCTCCAGTTCTGTGATTCCTCCCTTTTGTACCTCGCTGCCGCACATCACCACAACACCTCAGACACCACCCAGTCTTCTTCTTCTCCTCCTCCTCCCTGATGATGGCGTTCACAGCTCCAATGGGAGGGACCCTCCAGCACCCCAGGGCAGAAAACCAAACCAAACCCCACACCACTCGAGTCCGGGCCGAGCACTGGTGTAGCTCCTTGTCACCGTTCCGTAGGTAGAAATTTTGCAAAAAAAAACAACACTAATAACAACAATCAGGATTTTAACGTTCAGGCCTAAAAGCACGTCCAGAATGTTATCAGAGGAGCTCAGTGTTGAGTATATATATATATATATATATATATATATATATATATATATATATATATATATAAAAATTCAGTTGAAGTGTTCAGTTCCGAAAAAAAAAAGTTCTTTGAGTCTTTCGTGTTCTGTTTTTGGTTTTTTGTTGTTGTTTTTTTGTGTGTGGTTTTGTAAGGCAAAGAAAAGGATCCCAAAATCAGCGATGAATGAACGAATGAAACAATGGGCTGATGATTTTTTTGCAGACGAGATGAACAGCAGATGGGAGTTGTGGTGGTGGTGGTGGTGGTGGTGGTGGCGGTGAGTGTTGCTGTCACTCTCTGTCACAGCACAACACTGTCAGAGAAGGCTGGAAGGTCCCAGAAATCATTTAGAAGTCACCATTCCAGGAGCGAACTTGACTCGAAGGTCCCACACAATTCGCAGCAGACAGCGTTCATCTTCACTGTCCCCCCCCAGGCCACACTCCCTCCACCCATCCCCCCACGCCCTCCTGGTGGACAGAATAAACAGGGAAGAAATTAGTAAGGGGGTGGTTTACGAGGCGCAAACAAACAAACAAACAAACATTCAACAGCAAGGGAAGAAGAAAAAACCCGAAAATTGTTACAATGATCACAATTGTGCACGCAAACTCTGACAATGATCCATAATCATCATCAGTGGATCTAGTAGTATACAGAAAGTGTGTTGAAGAAAGAAAGAAAGAAAGAAAGAAAGAAAGAAAGCATAAATAATTCGAAGCATATTGTAATGGAAGATAAATTTGTTACGAAAACAACTAAAAAACAATCAATCATAATATCTCAATAAAAACTAGGAAACAACAACAACAACAATATAATAACTAGGATGTTGTTAACGAAAGTAATCCATCACCGTGAGACAGTGTCCGTAGAACAAAAAAACAAACAAAAAAACAAACAAAATTACAAACAACACCACCACGACTATAAGCAGAAACAACAACAGTCGTCAGCGAAACACCATGGTAAACGACATTTCAACGCAGCAGCGGCGGTGGCAACAAGACATAAACTGATCACGACGGACCCACACACATAACCAAGTGATCATCAACAGAGGCGACCACCATCTCTCTCTCTCTCTCTCTCTCCGATCTCCCAAGTCCCCCTACAAGTTCTGTCACAAGTCTGCCAATCCACACTCACACACACACACACACACACACACACAGAGAGAGAGAGAGAGAGAGAGAGAGGCCAGCCAGTAGGAATTGAATTTCGATTGACTGGAGGGACAAGCCACGCAGAGTCCGCTCGGACTTTTCTTCTTCTGTTCCTCCTCTTCCAACTTCTTCTTCTCCTCCTCCCCCTTCTTCTGTACCTCCTCCTTCTTCTCCTCCTTCTTCTCCTCTTCCTCCTCCTCCTTCTTCTCCTCCTCCTTCTTCTTCGCCTTCTTCTCCTTCTCCTCTTCCTTCTTCATCTCCTCCTCCTCCTGCTCCTTCTTTTTCTTCTCCGCATCCTTCTTCACTCCTCCTCCTTCTTCTCCTCCTTCTCCTGCAACTCCTCCTTTTTCTTCTCCTACTTCTCCTCCTCCTCCGCCCTCTTCTTCTCCCCCTCCTTCTTCTCCTCCTCCTCCTTCTTCTCCTCCTCCTCCTCCTTCTCCTCCTCCTTCTTCTTCTCCTCCTCCTTCTCTCCCTCCTCCTTCTTCTCCTCCTCCTCCTGCTTCTCCTCCTCCTGCTTCTTCTCCTCCTCCTAATTCTGCTCCTCCTTCTCCTCCTCCTCCGCCCTCTTCTTCTCCTTCTCCTCCTCCTCGTTCTTCCTCCTCCTGCTTCTTCTCCTCCTCCTAATTCTCCTCCTCCTCCTCCGCCTTCTTCTTCTTCTGTACTTCCTCCTCCTCCTTCTCCTCCTCCTCCTGCTTCTCCTCCTCCTAATTCTCCTCCTCCTCCTCCTCCGCCTTCTTCTTCTTCTGTACTTCCTCCTCCTCCTCCTCAGTCTTTTTCTTCGGTTTTCCGTCAAGGAGAAGGGCATAGAGCGAGCGAGGGAGGGAGGGAGGGAAGGGGTTGATCGAAGAACTGAGAGAGGGCATCACGTCCCAAGCTTTTGAAGGGCAAACGTGGTTCCTGCTCTCTCTCTCTCTCTCTCTCTCTCTCTCTCTCTCTCTTACTGTCGGTGTTCTTCTACGAGCCAAGGAGAGGAGGAAAGGTGGGGTGGTGGTGGTGGTGGTGGTGGTGGTTAAGGGTGGTGGTGATGATCAATTGAGCTTTTTTTTTTTTTTTTTTTTTTTTTTTAGGAATTATGAATAAATTGATCTTTCACCACAAGTTCTGCTCTGTGTGTGTGTGTGTTGTGTGTGTGTGTGTGTGTGTGTGTGTGTGTGTGTGTGTGTGTGTGTGTGTGTGTGTGTAGATATTTTCTTCCTACGCTTTTCGTACATAAAAATTTTTTTTTTAATTCTATTTGTCTATTTGTGTGTCTATATTTTGTTTTGTCGTGTTTTATGTATGGGGTTTGCTTGTGTTTGAGTTTGTCAAGATGCTTCACTTGGAAATTGTTTGCCGTGGCCTGACTCAAGGCCTGACTAAGCGCGTGGCCTGACTCAAGGCCTGACTAAGCGCGTTGGGTTACGCTGCTGGTCAGGCATCTGCTTGGCAGATGTGGTGTAGCGTATATGGTTTGTCCGAACGCAGTGACGCCTCCTTGAGCTACTGAAACTGAAACTGCCGTGGCCTTTGACCCCTCTCTCTTTGTCATCACTGTGTTTCAGATATCTGTCTGTATCCTGCGCTCTTTTCTCTTTATGTGTATTGTATTGTATTGCATTGCATTGTATTGCATTTCTCATTTTATCACAACAGATTTCTCTGTGTGAAATTCGGGCTGCTCTCCCCAGGGAGAGCGCGTCGCTACACTACAGCGCCGCTCATTTTTTTTTTTTTTTTTTTTTTTCCTGCGTGCAGTTTTATTTGTTTTTTCCTATCGAAGTGGATTTTTCTACAGAATTTTGCCCAGGAACAACCCTTTTGTTGCAGTGGGTTCTTTTACGTGCGCTAAGTGCATGCTGCACACGGGACCTTGGCTTGTCGTCTCATCCGAATGACTAGCGTCCAGACCGACACTCAAGGTCTAGTGGAGGGGGGGGGGGGGGGGAACATCAGTGATTCGAAGCAGCGCGCTCAGATTCTCTCGCTTCCTAGGCGGATGCGTTACCTCTGGGCCATCACTCCACTATTTTGATAGTGTTTTGATTCGTTTTCTTCCTTTTACTCATTTTCGCTTCATTAGCTTTATTCCCTCTTTAGAGCGAGGACTGGATGTAAAGAAAGCATGTTCACTTGCAGTCTATTACCCTCGTTAATAAAGATTTTTGCCTTGTCTTGTCTTTTTTTTTTTTTGGTCTTTTTTCTTTTTTTTTAATGTCCACGCCAAAGACGTGGAACAAACTCCCTGATAACCTCCGTCATTCTGATTCCCTCGCATCTTTCAAATCTCGTCTCAAAACTCACCTTTTCCCTCAGCAATAAGTTCAATTGTGGCAGGTCCACTTCCTTTGCGTTAGCTGTGCTTGACTATGTGTGTATACATATGTATGTGTACATAACTACATGCATGTATATCAATGTGTATTGTGTGTGCGTGTGTTTATGTAAGTTTGTGCCTGCCTATGTGTGCGTATGTGTTAGGGTAGCTGTTAGATACACATGTATGTTAAAATGTATGTATGCAGCGTGTGTGTGTGTGTGTGTGTGTGTGTGTGTGTGTGTGTTGTGTGTGTGTGTGTGTGTGTGTGTGTGTGTGTGTGTGTGTGCGCGCGCGCGCGCGTGTGTGTGTGTGTATGTGTGTGTGTGTGTGTGTGTGTGTGTGTAGTCACATTTTGGTGTGTGTATGTAACATAGATATAATGTTTTATGTTAACAAAAGCGTTCATGTAAAGCACCTAGAGCAGATTTCTGGATAGTGTGCTATATAAGTATCCATTATTATTATTATTATTACACCAGAAAGATTACAGGATAGTATTACATACACAAGTACATTTGGAAAAAAAAGGACAACAAAACATCAACAACTGAAAACAACATAGTAAATGAGAGGAAAAAATAAGAGAAAGAGAGAGACCTATCATTTAAATTTATTTTCCCTTCTTTGCCTTTTTTCTCTATGGTGTAAAGAACAAAAAATGGTGTGTCCTATGGTTTCATATATCCAAAACATTTTAACAACACAGGAAATGTTTGAAGAACATTCCGATAGACTGCATCATTGATACATAACTTTGACATGGGTAATCACACTACAAGACATACTCGAAGAGAAAAAAATAAAATAAATAAATAAATAATTAAATAAAATTAAAAAGATAACGAGAAATATCACCTACATCGTGCCTAAAAGTACACATACTCGAACTCATACAAGAGGATATCAATATCTAACT
>NC_134888.1:16791848-16826848 GCF_041734735.1 Babylonia areolata | reverse complement strand
TACAGGATCTTTAACGTGCGTATTTGATCTTCTGCGTGCGTATATACACAAAGGGAGGTTCAGGCACAAACAGGTCTGCACATATGTTGACCTGGGAGATCGGAAAAATCTCCACCCTTTACCCACCAGGCGCCGTTACCGAGATTCGAACCCGGGACCCTCAGATTGAAAGTCCTTTGCCTTAACCACTCGGCTATTGCGCTTTGCATTCTCATATTCCTATGATATTCCTGTGTGCGAGTTAATACGGAAGCGCAAAGCGCCAATGTCTTGTCGTCCCGTGCCTTTGTCACGTCATATCAGGAACAGGGAGTCATGGTTTTCAGTTTCACTTTCACTTTCTCAAGCAGGCGTCACTGCGTTCGGGTAAATCTGTATACGCCATACCACATCTGTTCGGCAGATGCCTGACAGCAGCATAACCCAACGCACTTGTCAGGCCTTGAGTGTATGCATATATATTTGAGTACCTATCAGAGTGGATATCGTTTTACATAATTTTACCAGAGGACAACACTGTTGTTGCCATGGGTTCTTTTTCAGTGCACCAAGTGCGTGCTTCACACGGGACCTCGGTTTATCGTCTCATCCGAAAGACTAGACGCTCACTTTCATTTTCCAGTCAAACTTGGGAAGAAAGAGTGAGAGTGGGAATCGAACTCATCACACCCACACGGACACTGTATTGGCTAGCTGAGCGTCTTAACCATTCTGCAACCTTCTCCCTAAACATTGCTCTCTCTCTCCGACGGGGAATTGAACCCCGGTCTCCCGCGTGACAGGCGGCGGGATACTGACCACTATACTATAATTATTTCCGAGGAGCTGAGGATCATGGTGGATGGAAAGTAGCATGTGTTCGATTCTGAATGGAGCATGGAAACAGTGAAAGGGCTTAAACTCCTCTGGGGAGTAAAGGCCAGTGGGGGTGTTAAATCCTCTTGAAAGCACAGTATAATACATGCTTTGAATTCCAATTTGAACAGGGGGTCTTTGTGGACATGAGTCTGCAAAAGCAAGGAAGGTCACGTTTATTGTTGAGGTGAAGTACTGGTAACAGTTTTTTTTTCTTCTTCTTCTGCGTTCGTGGGCTGCAACTCCCACGTTCACTCGAATGTACACGGGTCGGCTTTTACGTGTATGACAGTTTTTACCCCGCCATGTAGGCAGCCATACTCCGTTTTCGGGGGTGTGCATGCTGGGTATGTTCTTGTTTCCATAACCCACCGAAATGCTGACATGGATTACAGGTTCTTCAATGTGCGTATTTGATCTTTTGCTTGCGTATGCACACGAAGGGGGTTCAGGCACTAGCATGTCTGCACATTTGTTGACCTGGGAGATCGCAAAAATCTCCACCCTTTACCCACCAGGCGCGGTCACCGAGATTCGAACCTGGACCCTCAGATTGAAAGTCCAACCACTCGGCTATTGCGCCCGTCTATAACAGTTTCAATCCTGCACGTGGGAAAGATTGATCGGGTTCGGTGCTGTCCCTTTTGCTAGTGTGGGCCGTGTTGGGATGGATAGATGGATGGATAGATGGATGAATAGATGCATTGATGGATGGGTGGATGGTTGGATAAACAGGAAATGGATTCACTGATGGATGGATGGGTTCAAATTTTACACGTTCTTCAGTTCTCCATTCCGACTTTAGCTCGTGCATTTTGTGTGTGTGTGTGTGTGTGTGTGTGTGTGTGTGTGTGTGTGTGTGTGTGTGGTTAATTTCTGACTCACCTTCACTTGTTCATTTTAACTTTCCTTTCATTCTGCATTTTTTCTGCATTTATTTATTTTATTTTATTTTTGATATTCAGACCACATCCTTTTCCTCTCTTTTGTTTTGATTTTCTCTCTATATATACTGCATCCGCGCATCCTTCTTCGAACATTTGTTCGTACACAATTAAGTAATAATGATAATAATGATAATAATAATAATAATATACATTTATATAGCACCCTTTCTCTCTAAGAGCTCAGGGCGCTTTACATGAAAGAAAAAAAAATATTACAAGTAACATAAAACATTCATGACCACTCTTTCTCAAAAAAAACCCTCCCCCCCCCTGCACCCCTCGCCCCCCCCCTCCCCCGACTCACACTGCCCCCCTCCCACTCTACATACATCCAAAGTGAGTATGTTTGCAGTATTCATTTCACCAACACAAAACGGGGGTGGGGGGTGGGGGGGGGGACCTGTCACTTTCCTCCTCCTTCTCTCCCTCTAAAAAAAAACAAAAAACGAAGGAAACTAATTACAAACGCAAACAACATGATTTCTTCCTCTTCCTCCTCCTCCTCCTCGTCTTCTTCTTCTTCTTCCTCATCTTCCTCCTCCTCCTCTTCTTCTTGTTCTTCTTCTTCTTCTTCTTATTCGTTCGTGGGCTGTGACTCCCACGTTCGCTCGTATACACAAGTGGGCTTTTACGTGAATGACCTTTTTTTTTCATTTCTTTTTTTTTTTTTTACCCTACCATGTGGTCAATTATACTCCGTTTTCCGGTGTGATAGGGCAGGTGGTGGTGTGGAGAGGGGTGGGGTGTGGGGGTGTGGGGGGGGCGCAACAGGATACAGAAGGAACAAAGAAAGAGAGAGAGAGAGGGAGAGAGAAAGAAAAACAATGTGGGAAAAAAACAAACAAACCGACAGCATAATCCTTCAAACATCTTTCCTCCTTTCATCAACCCCCCCACACCCCACCCCGCACCCCAACACCTCCACCAAAAAAAAAAAAAAGCAAAGCAACAACAACAACAAAACAAACTTCCACCAGAGTCAAAATCCCTTCAATATGACCACGCCAATTCAGAGTCAAAATCCCTTTATTATGACCACGCCAACATTCACAGTCGAAATCCCTTGGTTATGACTACGCCAATTCAGAGTCAAAATCCCTTCAATATGACTACGCCGATTCTTATTAAAAAAAAAAAAATCCTTGAATATGACCGCGCCAATCCAGAGCCAAAATCCCTTGAATATGACCACGCCAATTCAGAGTCAAAATTCCTTGATATGACCACGTAAATTCAGAGTCAAAATCCCTTTAATATGACCACGCCAGTTCAGAGTCAAAATTCCTTGGACATGACCACGCCAATTCAGAGTCAAAATCCCTTCAATATGACCACGCCGATTCTTAGTAAAAAATTTCTTAGAGTCAAAACTCCTTGAATATGACCCGTCAATTCAGAGTCAAAATCCCTTGAATATGACCACGCCAATTTAGAGTAAAAATTCCTTGAACATGACCACGCCAAATCAGAGTCAAAATCTCTTCAATATGACCACGCCAACATTCACAGTCGAAATCCATTCAATATGACCACATCAATTCAGATTCAAAATCCATTCAATATGACCACATCAATTCCGATTCAAAATCCCTTCAATATGACCACACCAATTCAGAGTCAAAATCCCTTCAATATGATCACGCCGATTCTTAGTAAAAAATTTCTTGAATAAGACCGCTCCAATCCAGAGCCAAAATCCCTTGAATATGACCACGCCAATTTAGAGTCAAAATCTCTTCAATATGACCACGCCAACATTCACATTCGAAGTCTCTTCAATATGACCACACCGATTCAGATTCAAAATCCCTTGAATATGACCACGCCAATTTAGAGTCAAAATTCCTTGAATATGACCACGTCAATTTAGATTCAAAATTCCTTGAACATGACCACGCCAATTCAGAGTCAAAATCTCTTCAATATGACCACGCCAATATTCACAGTCGAAATCCCTTCAATATGACCACGCCGATTCTTAGTAAAAAATTTCTTAGAGTCAAAACTCCTTGAATATGACCCGTCAATTCAGAGTCAAAATCCCTTGAATATGACCACGCCAATTTAGAGTAAAAATTCCTTGAACATGACCACGCCAAATCAGAGTCAAAATCTCTTCAATATGACCACGCCAACATTCACAGTCGAAATCCATTCAATATGACCACATCAATTCAGATTCAAAATCCATTCAATATGACCACATCAATTCAGATTCAAAATCCCTTCAATATGACCACACCAATTCAGATTCAAAATCCCTTCAATATGACCACGCCGATTCTTAGTAAAAAAAATTCTTGAATGAGACCGCTCCAATCCAGAGCCAAAATCCCTTGAATATGACCACGCCAATTTAGAGTCAAAATCTCTTCAATATGACCACGCCAACATTCACATTCGAAATCTCTTCAATATGACCACACCGATTCAGATTCAAAATCCCTTCAATATGACCACGCCAATCCAGAGTATAAAAAAAAAATCCCTTGAATACGACCACGCCAATTCAGAGTCAAGAGTTTTGTGTGATGAAAGGACGATGGCCTTTTGAGCTGAAGGATATCGTAAATCGAAGATGTCTGTAGCTTTTTTATTTTTTAATATATATATATTTTTTATTATTGACACTGGATTCTTGCATGTTCGAGGTATTGATTGTTTGGACACGTTATCACTGGGCGTTGGTAATGTACATCTGACTGTATCGGACGCCGCGTTTGCTTTGTGTGTCTCGGGAAGGATGGGTTAACATAATCATTATTATTATATATATATATGAATGAGGCTTGCTGTCTCTACGCTTCAATTAGGTATACGTGAAGACGACAACCCGCCACCGTACTTTCGATGATACCATCTGAAGACTTTTGACGCGGCTTCTTCTTCTTCTTCTTCTACTACTACTACTACTACTACTACTACTACTAGTCCTTCCTGTTTCGTCAGTGACAGGTCACACCCACTTTTGCTGTCGATCTTACTACCTCTGCTGCTGCTGCTGATACTGCTGCTTACTACTGCTGCTGCTACTGCTACTGCTACAATAACAGAAACTATTTTTGCTACTTCTGCTACTACTACTACTACTACTGCTGCTGCTGCTACTACTGCTACAATAACAATTTTTGCTGCTGCTACTACTACTACTACTACTACTACTGCTGCTGCTGCTGCTGCTACTACCACTACTACTACTGCTACTGCTGCTGCTGCTGCTACTACTGCTACAATAACATAAACTATTTTTGCTGCTGCTATTACTTCTGCTGCTGCTACTGCTACAATAACAGAAACTATTTTTGCTGCTGCTACTACTACTGCTGCTGCTACTACTACTGCTACTACTACTACTGCTGCTGCTGCTACTACTACTGCTACTACTACTATTGCTACTACCACTACTGCTACTGCTACTACTGCTGCTGCTACTGCTTCAATAACAAACTATTTTTGCTGCTGCTACTACTACTACTACTGCTACTACTACTACTGCTGCTGTTACTACTGCTACAATAACAGAAACTATTTTGCTGCTGCTACTACTACTGCTGCTGCTACTGCTGCTGCTACTACTGCTACAATAACAGAAACTATTTTTGCTGTTGCTGCTGCTACTACTACTACTATTGAAACTGCTGCTGCTGCTACTACTACTACTACTACTACTGCTGCTGCTGCTGCTGCAATAACAGAAACGATTTTTGCTGCTACTGCTGCTACTACTGCTACAATAACAAGTATTTTGCTGCTACTGCTACTACTACTACTACTACTACAACTGCTGCTACTATTTCTCTCTCCTCTTCCGTCAATGACAGGTCACACCCGCTGTGCTGTCGCTCTTCCGACTACTTCTCTTATTTCTACCACTACGACTGCTACTGCTACTACAACTACTACTACTACTACTACAACTGCTGCTGCTATTTCTCCCTCCCTCCTCTTCCGTCAATAACAGATCACATCTACTGTGCTGCCGTTCTTCCGACTACTTCTCTTATTTCTACCACTACGACTGCTACTGCTGCTGCTGCTGCTACTGCTGCTACTACAACTACTACTACTACTACAACTGCTGCTGCTATTTCTCCCTCCTCTTCCGTCAATAACAGATCACACCTACTGTGCTGCCGTTCTTCCGACTACTTCTCTTATTTCTACCACTACGACTGCTACTGCTGCTGCTGCTACTGCTACTACAACTACTACTACTACTACAACTGCTGCTGCTATTTCTCTCTCCTCTTCCGTCAATGACAGGTCACACCCGCTGTGCTGCCGTTCTTCCGACTACTTCTCTTATTTCTACCACTATGACTGCTACTGCTGCTTCTACTGCAGCAACTGCTACTTTTCCCATCTCTTTCGTCAATAACGGTGTCATTAGTGGGCTCACTGCTGGACCGCCCTTTCATTTCCTTCCGCCACCGTTTGGTCTTTTACGCCGCCCTGACCTCTGGTGGCCACCACCTTTTCCACACCAAAAAAAAAGGGGGGAGGGGGGGGGGGGGGGGGGCTTGGGGGGCCCCTCCAGACGATTTCCCCATCAAACCACTCTCGCTCAGTCTCTGCAGGCCAGCTGAGCTGAACACTGGTGGTCTTCTCTTTACCGAGCAGCACGTGCAGGATAAGGTAAGATAAGATAAGATAAGAACAACTTTATTATCTCCAACTGGAGAAATTTGGTCAGGTGCATTATCACAACATAGACAAGTAAACAACATGGGGTCCATAACTGTAAAAGTCAGCAACAGCTTTTACGAATATAACGAAGACACAAATGTAAAAAAAAATATCACATACACCGTTTCATACAAACATCCATACATACCACATCGCAGGTAATAACTAGTATTCTTAATGTAAAATCAGAAAGAATTATGAAACATTATTTTGAATATAATTAGAAGCATAGCTTACTATATTGCACATTGATTATAATAGACAAGAACAAGAACAAGAACAAAACTTTAATCTCCAGGCCTCCGGCCCCTAGAAAGAGGTCAAAAGTACACAATATGGTGATCACTCAACCACAACAAAATGTAAAATACGTACTAACTTAACCTATAGAACAAAAGTGCTTCTCGTGCATTGTAAATTAATTCTAACTTTCAACATTGTTGTCACAGAATTCCTGTCGTATCTTCAGGGCATTAAATATATAAACGCATAGTTTACGAATACTGTAAACAGAACCATTCTTCATCAAGTGAACATACGATTGACCTTCAGAGTTCAGATGTTTTTGCCGCAGGTCATTGTAAAGGACACAATTGTTTATAAAATGGTTTTCATCTTCGATTACATTACAACGTTTACATGCGTAATTTGAATTACATTTGATTATAATAGACAGATAAGATAAGAATAAAGATAAATTGATACTTGAGTTGCAGAAACGAAGTTTGAAGTGAGCCGCCGTGGACTTTCCTCAAAATGCGTCATGGATGGCTGCTCTTACGTGGAGGAGAGAGAATGGAGAGAGAGATAAAGCGGGGGAGGGAGAGAGAGAGAGGGAGAGAGAGGGGGAAGAGGGAGAGAGGGGCAGAGAGAGAGGGGGTGAGAGGGAGAGAGAGGGAGGGAGAGAGAGGGGGAAGAGGGAGAGAGGGGGAGAGAGAGAGAGGGGGGAGAGGGAGAGAGGGGAGAGAGAGGGGGTGAGAGGGAGAGAGAGAGAGAGGGAGAGAGAGGGGGAGAGGGAGAGAGAGAGAGGGGGAGAGGGAGAGAGGGGGAGAGGGAAAGAGAGAGAGGGAGAGAGAGGGGGAGAGAAAGGGGGGAGAGGGAGAGAGAGAGAGGGTTGGAGAGGGAGAGAAAGGGAGAGAGAGAGGGGGGAGAGGGGGAGTGATGAGAGGGAGAGGGAAGAGAGAGAGCAAGAGAGAGAGAGAGCGGGAGATCAGAGCAAGAGAGAGGGAGAGAGAGAAGGAGAGGGAGAGGGATACAGAGAGAGGGGGAGAGGGGAGAGAGAGGGGGAGAGGCAGAGAGAGAGAGAGGAGAGGGGAGAGTGATGAGAGGGAGAGGGAAGAGAGAGAGAGAGAGATAGAGTGACTGACTGAATGAATGAATGAATGAATGGTTTCTTCATATCACCCATAGCCCCCCATGGAAGGGTTTTTGAACAATAAACATAATTTGAGGAAAAATAAACTACACAAAAAAAGACTACGAAACGACTGTATCTCTGAATCTTAAAACCTTATACAAAAACAGAAGGAGACTTGCACATAACATCAGATTTTGTGCATGACATCAATGAACTCAGTTTGAACAGACATGGATCTCTATCATACTTAGGATGAATGAATTCAACTATAATTTCGTTGTCTTGGACAACAATGAACAAAGCGTATATCATCTTCTGATGTCCTGTACAATGGACCTGGAAGATCATAGTCATTACATGATTTGTAATTTATGAAACGGTCACGTTCAAGCCGGAAATACCAAATCGAAATGTTACTGTTATATAATGATGTCAACTGTCGATCCATGTTCATATGCAAATCATTTGAGATCGTAAGTACTATAAAGTGTTCCATACAAATCGTTCACATATGTCAACAGAATCATTTCTGTTCTGCCACCTACAACAAATCGAACATTGACAAAAAACACTCATAAACCAATTTATATTGTCACCACTTTTACTCAGACATCACCAAAACCATTCTCATAAAAAGCAAACATTTGAAACCCAGTTTTTCTTTCAATTCACATTTAAGTCGTATAACATTTTATTCGATTTGTACGGTAATCTAGATGCTTCCGTCTGAAGTAACTATGGCCAGTATCGTATACAGCTAACTGCAGAGTTCACATAAATGGTATGTCTGTCTGTCTCATTTTCAGCACGATCATTGTACGCACATATACTTGTAAATACTTCTGAACTGCAAACATTTGAACTGACTCACAATCAGCTAAGGTTTTTTCTAATCCTCTAAAACTAAGAAATCAAAAAGCTTAATAAACAGCCCAAAAGAACTGTTATCAAGAACATAAAGCTTCTGCATAATACACAGCAGTGCGTGTTTGGCTCTACCAGCAAGATCTTTGGAAGCGACAGAGAAACTCAGATCTGTGGAGAAAAATATTCCCAATTACTTATGAACATTAACTACTGGCATTGTTACATCGTTACCTTGTTTGTGATCTGTTTTTTTTTTTTTATCACATGTACTCTTTTCTTTTTCAAATGCATCTTGGCTGCTCTTATGTGGAGAGAATGGAAAGAGAGAGAGTGTGTGAGGGAGAAAGAGAGAAAAAGAGAAGGAAGGAAGGAAAGAAAGGAAAGAAAGGAAATAAGGAAGGAAGGAAGGAAGGAAGGAAGAAGAAGAAGAAGAAGAAAAATTGATAAAAAAAAAAAGAATGAAAGAAAGAATGACAACGACAACAAAAATAAGAAAAAAAACCCAGAAAAAAACAAATAATGAAAGAAAGAATGGACGAAAGAAAGAATAAATGAGAAAAAAACCAACTTCAATAATAAAAAAGAAGAAAAAATGCATTCGGGAAAAAAAAAGAAGAAAAAGACTTCCCCAAACTTCATTCCGAGAACTAAAACGAAGAAGCCCAGCTCAGTCCAGTCCGAAGCAGCTATAATATTATATCCATCCGACAAAACCACAGAAGCTCTGATCACTTCATAATCACATCCTTTCACGGCTGCACGATTGCAGTCCTCTCCTCCTCCACCTCCTCTTGCTCCTCCTCCTTCTCCTCCACCTCCTCTTTCTCCTTCTCCTCCTCCACCTCCTCTTGCTCCTCCTCCTCTTTCTCCTACTCCTCCACCTCTTTCTCCTCCTCCTCCTCCTCCACCACCTCCTCTTGCTCCTCCTCCTCCTCTTTCTCCTCCTCCTCCTCCTCCTCCTCCTCCTCCACCTCCTCTTGCTCCTCCTCCTCCACCTCTTTCTCCTTCCCCTCCTCCTCCTCCACCACCTCCTCCTCCACCACCACCTCCTCCCCTTCCTCCTCCACCTCCACCACCTCCTCCTCTTCCTCCTCCACCTCTTTCTCCTCCCCCTCCTCCTCCTCCTCCACCTCATCTCTTTCTCCTCCTCCCTTTCTCCCCCCCCCTGCTCTCTCCCACCCCACCCCCGCTTCTCTTCATCTTTTCCTCCTCCTCCCTCTCCTCCTCTTTCTCCTTCCCTTCCTCCATCTGTTCCTCTTTCTCCTCCTACCCCCTCTCTTCTTCCTTCTTTTTTTCTCTTTCTCCCCCCCTCCTCTTCCTCCGCCTCCTCCTCCTTTTCTTCCCCCTCTTCCTTCCCCCTCCCATCCTCTTCCCTTTTCCCCCTTCTCCTTCTTCTGTCTCTTTCTCATTTTCCCCTCCTCCCCCCACCCACCCCACAGTCCAATATCGTCATCTTAGATGAACAGACTATAAATGAAAAAACGACGTCCTTCGTTCCCCTCCCCCTCCCCCCCCCCCATACCCCCTCCTCTCCATTCTGTCCTGTTCCTCTTCTTCCTGTTTTCCTCTCCCACCTCCACTTCCTGGTCTTCCTCCTCGTCCTCCTCCTCCTCCTCCTCTACCACCTCCTCTTCTTCCTCGTCCTCCTCTTCCACCTCCTCTTCCTTTTCCTCCTCTACCTCCTCTACCACATCCTCTTCCTCTTCTTCCTCCTCCTCTTCCTCCTCTTCCTCCTCTACCTCCTCCTCTTCCTCTTCTTCCTCCTCGTCCTCCTTTTCCACCTCCTCTTCCTTTTCCTCCTCTACCTCCTCAAACCACCTCTTCTTCCTCCTCGTCCTCCTTTTCCACCTCCTCTTCCTTTTCCTCCTCTACCTCCTCTACCACCTCCTCTTCCTCTTCTTCCTCCTCGTCCTCCTTTTCCACCTCCTCTTCCTTTTCCTCCTCTACCTCCTCTTCCACCTCCTCTTCTTCCTCCTCCTCCTTTTCCACCTCCTCTTCCTTTTCCTCCTCTACCTCCTCTACCACCTCCTCTTCCTCTTCTTCCTCCTCGTCCTCCTCTTCCACCTCCTCTTCCTCCTCCACCTCCTCAAACCACCTCCACTTCCTCTTCCTCCTCCTCCTCTACCACCTCCTCTTCTTCTTCTTCCTCCTCGTCCTCCTCTTCCACCTCCTCTTCCTTTTCCTCCTCTACCTCCTCTACCACCTCCTCTACCTCTTCCACCTCCTCTTCCTTTTCCTCCTCTACCTCCTCAAACCACCTCCACTTCCTCCTCCTCCTCTACCACCTCCTCTTCTTCTTCCTCCTCCTCTACCACCTCCTCTTCCTCCTCGTCCTCCTCCTCTTCCTATCTCTCCTCTTTCTGTCCCCTCCTTTTGCCTCAACCTCTTTCACTTCCTCCTCTTCCTCCTACTCCTCCTTCCCCTCGTCCACCACCTCCTCCTCCTCTTGCACTTCCTCCTCCTCCTCTTGCACCTCCTCCTCCTCCTTTCCCTCACCCTCCTCTTTCTCCTCCGTGTCTTCCTCTTTCACCTATTCCTCCCCTCCCCTTATTCCTCCCCCCTTCCTATTTCTCCCCTTCTTGCAATCCTCCTCTTGTCTCAACCTCCTCCTCTTCCTCCTCCACTCCTCTTCTTCCTTCTCCTCATCTTCCTCATCCTATTCCTACTTCTCTTCCTTCTCCTCCACTCCTCCTTCTCTTCCCCTCTCCTCTTCCTCCTTCCCCTCCTCCTTCTCTTCCTCCCCCTCCTCTTCCTTCTCCTCCACTCCTCCTTCCTCCCCTCCCCCTCCTCCTCCTCCTCCTCCTCCTCCCCTTCTTCTCCCTCCTCTCCCTCCTTCACCCTCCTGCTCCCTCTTCCTCTTCCTCCTCCCCTTCTTTCCTCCCCTTCTTCCCCCACATCTTCTATCCTCTCCCTTCTCTTCCTCGTCCGCGTCCTCCCCCCCCCCCCAGTCTAGGCCCCCGCACCCCCCACACCACACACACACAACACACACACACACACACACACACACACCTCCCCACCGCTGCAAAGACAGGATTCATAATGTGGCGGCTCTCCCCTTGTTCCGAAAGCGGGGCATCAAGAACCCATCGCTCTCCTTTTTATTATTATTTTTTTTTTTTTTTTTTTTTTAATATATAACAGAGCCTGCTGCACCGTCTTCTACTGTCTGCTGGAGGATTAAAATATGAGACTGGGTGTCGCTGCAGCCATTGTCAAAGAGGCGCTGCTCCTTCTTATCTCTCTTGGTTTCTGCTGGTGTCTGCCTGCCTGACTGACTGTCTGTCTGTCTGTCTGTCTGTCTATCTTTCTGTCTGTCTGCAGGGTTGTTTTGTTCGTCGGGTCGGGTCTTCTTTCGTCTTCTAACAGCATCGGGTGGATATATCTAATGTTCACGTCATAATGGATGGTTGTTGTTTGTTGTTGTTGTTGTTGTTGTTGCTAGTTTCTATCGCGTGAACATATACGCCAGGAATATTTTATGCCTAGGGTTTTCTTCTTCTTCTTCTTCTTCTTCTTCTTCTTCTTCTTCTTCTCCTCCTTCTTCTTCTTCCTCTGAGATAAAGAAAATGTAAAGAAAGAAAGAAAAAAAGAAAGGGGAAGAATAAAGAAGAAACTTGAAAAAAAAAAAAAAACAGGGTGAAAAGAAATAAAAAGAGAAGAATAAAGATAAAGTATTAAAAACAACAACAACGACATATGAACGAATGAAAAGAATGAATGGAAAAACAAATCCAACACAAAACAATTCTTGTTGTTGTTGTTGTTGTTGTTTTATTTGTTTTGTTTTGTTTTTTGTATGGACGCAAAATGTAGCCAGTTCAAAATGACTTAACACTGCACACGCATTTTTAGGAATCTTTCGGCCAGCCTTGCCAGGAAGAAGTTGATCAATTGACGATCGGGTTAAGTAACAGACGTGTCGTACTTGAAAGCCGTTCCAGAGAAGAAAGTGAGCAATTTCTGGAGCAAATCGCGAAAATCTCAGGAGGAGGCAAGGAAGAGGAAGAGACACGTCCTTAAGTTTCAATTTCAGTTTTTTCAAGGAGGCGTCACTGCGTTCGGACAAACCCGTACACGCTACACCAAATCTGCCAGGTAGATGTCTCATTCAGATGAGACGATAAACCGAGGCCCCATGTGAAGCATGCACTTTGCGCACGTAAAAGAACCCACGGCAACAAAAGGCTTGTTCCTGGGCAAAATTCTGTAGAGAAATCCACTTCGATAGGAAAAATAAATAAAACTGCACGCAGGGGGAAAAAAATACAAAAAATGGGTGGCTGCTGTAGTGTAGCGACGCGCTCTCCCTGGGGAGAGCAGCCCGAATTTCACACAGAGAAATCTGTTGTGATAAAAAGAAATACAAATACAAATACAAAACCAACAGCATAACCCAACGCGTTAGTCACGCTTTGAGTGCATGCATATACATTTGTGTACCTGTCAGCTCAGGGGCATAGCCCTTGCTACTGGTACCATGCAACCCAGTGAAGTCTCCCAACGACGGGACCAGGCGGAGGAGGAAACCTTTCCCAACGGTTGTGATGGCGGAAGAGGATGACCAAAGGGCAGGGGGGGGGAGCTCTTATCCTTGGCTGGAAGTCCTCCTAGGAGACGGAGCTCCGAAGAAAAAAGCCTGCACCTGCCGAGGCCGTCCTACACGTGGCAGTATCTCCACCTGTGGGACTGTGAGCGTCGTTAGGCGAGAGAGTGGGGAAGGGACTGCACGACTCCTCTTCACTAAAAAAAAAAGTCACCTGTGCTGGTCAGGCACTTGAAGGCAAACCTCAAAGCCTATGACATAGATATCGCTTCCTGGGAAACTGATGCCCTTGACCGCTCTCACTGGAGGACACTGATAGTGATATACAGACGTTTGAAAACAAGAGAACGCTGGCCATTAAGGAGAAGCGTGAGCGAAGGAAGCAGGGCTCAACTTCTGGAGACGTTTTCCCTTGCAACACCTGTGGGAAGTGCTGCGCATCCAGAATCGGCCTCTTCTCCCATATGAGGACAGCCTACTCATCCGTCGGTCCGACGGGAGACTCCATGACCTATCAGAGAAGATTTCTTCTACAGAAGTTTTACCAGAGGACACCACGTGTGTTGCCATGGGTTCTTTTGTCAGTGTGCTGAATGTGTGGTGCACACGGGGCCTCGGATTATCGACTCATCCGAATGACTAGACGTTCTCTCACCTCCGCCTCCTCCTCCTCTTCCACCTCCTCTTTCTTTTCCTTCCCATCCTTCTCCTCCTCCTCCTCTCCCACCTCATCTTCCACCTCCTCTTCCACCTCCTCTTCATTTTCCTCCCCATCCTTCTCCTCCTCCTCTTCCACCTCCTCTTCGTCCTCCTCCTCTTCCACCTCCTCTTCCTCCCCCCCCCCATCTTTCTCCTCCTCCTCTTCCACCTCCTCTTTGTCCTCCTCCTCTTCCGCCTTCTCCTCCTCCTCTTCCTCCTCTTCCACTTCCTCCTCCTCCTCTTCCACCTCCTCTTCCCCCCTCCCCCCCCCCCCCCCCCCCCCCAAGCCTTCTCCTCCTCCTCCTCGTCCTCGAGGCCTCCTTGAAGTTCTTCTTATTGGTTGTTTTTCAAGTTTAATGTAATTCTTTTGTTCATTTGTCTGTAAATCTTCATCGCCGAAATAGCGTGCAAGGAAATTTAGTCTTGGATGTTGGAGTGGAGTGTTGTCCTAGTGGTAACGCGTCCGTCTACGAATCTTGGGAGAAAGGACAAGACCGGGATCTGAACTCAGACCCTCATGCACAGTGTATTGACCGGAAAGCATCTTAACGCATTACCTATACGTAGAGCAGCAAAAAGAGGAGCAAAGAATCATACAGATAGTATAAAAGTATACTGCCCATTGCCATACAAGGAAATAAGCAATATACTAGACAGAGACTTTTATAGGTGCTTAAATTCAAGTCTAAAACCTCGTCACTTGACGCTCTTAGACTTTGGTCCGATTCGCAGACTAATTCTGAATTTAGCTCTCAGACTATTAACAAATTCCTTACGGACCAAGTATTGTTCTAATGTCAAGTGCATATGCTTTAGTAACCTGACAATTAAGCATATAATTTCTTACTGTAGCTTGATGAAGCCCTTTGTACACGAAAGTGTGTCTTCACAAGTGGCTGAGAACGTTGATGTTTTTGACTTTTTGCATTCATTATCAGTTGTTTCGCTTGTCAGTTTAACGACTTCTCTTTTACGAAGCCCTTTTAGTAATTTCCTGTAATTGTATGTCGATATTTTTTTTTCAAATTTCACACTCATTTCACCCTCATTTGCCCAGTTTCCCTCAACTCTCCATTCATTCACATCTCCCACCCCTTCTAACCGATAATACTCAAATGTATACATAAATACTTTAACAAAAATGTCTTCGGTCACCGATATGTGTGACGAGGCATTAAACAAAATTCCTCCTCCATCTTAAACATTCTGCCACTTTCCTCAACAGCTTGTGAAGACAAGGCACCACACAGTGTAAAGAATGTCGCCTGTGAAACATCCTCGTCATCTCACGCAAAGCCTAAGATCCACAGAATGTTGAGCATTTTTGATAAATGACCGGGGGTAATTTAGTTACATAATCGGTATAGCACGCATTACCTATACGTAGAATTCGACATATGAGTGTTCTTGACACAATTCTTCTTATCAGTTGTTTTTCAAGTTTAATGTAATTCTTTTGCTCGTTTGTTTGTAAACCCTTTCAATGCCAGGGGGAAAACAGCAGAAAGTGGTGTTTCAGGTCATAAAACATTATCCAAAACAATAAGCCAAAAACTGAGAAAAAATGGTCTGGAGATATCCCACTCTAGACGAACTGTGTGAATTTTCAGCCTTCCAGAGCTATATTTTCTCTTTCCTGATGACGTCATCAGTGACGTCACTATGCACGTACGTAATACGTTTATGGCAGTCAAGGGGGTTTTAATCGTCCAAATAGCGTGCAAGAAAATTAAGTCTTGGCTGTTGGAGTGGAGTGTTGTCCAAGTCGTAACGCGTCCGTCTACGAATCTGAGAGAATCTGGGCGCACTGGTTCGAATACCACACTCACCAGTACTTTCTTTCCCATCCACTAGACCTTGAGGGGTGGTCTAGATGCTAGTGATTTGGATGAGACGATAAACCGAGGTTTCGTGTGCAGCATGCACTTACCATACGTAAAAGACCCCACTGCAACAAAATGGTTTGTCCCTTGCAAATACTGTACAAAAAATCGAGAGAGAGAGAGAGAGAGAGAGAGACATAAGTCCTGTTATTCTCGATAAGATATAGCAGTTTCCTGTGCTCCAAATGATCAGTGTAACGATGGACTGAAGATGTTGTCTCTAAGCATAAAAGAAACAATGAGGAGGAAGCTGTGCCGGTCTTGAATAAAAGCTAATTTGTGTTTGCACATTTCTTCTGTCATCGCTGCTGTGTGCACATGTCAAATGAACGGCATAAGAGCAAGCACGGCGCTTCTTTTTTTTTTTTGGGGGGGGGGGGGGGGGGGGAGTGTCTGGGTTTGTTCCAATGTACCTTTTATTTACCTGTGCGCTCTCTGAACTGGTAGCGTAAGCAGCATTGGCTTGAAGTTGTGTACCTTGTGTGTAGAGAGAGTTACCACTCTTTACTATTTGTTAATCATATAGTTACCACTCTTTACCATTTGTTAATCATATAGTTACCACTCTTTACCATTTGTTAATCATATAGTTACCACTCTTTACCATTTGTTAATCATTTCATCTCCTGGCCTCATTGTTTCTATAATGCTTTGAGACATCATCTTCAGTCCGTCGTTACACTGATCAACGGAAGTACAGGAAACTGCTTTGTCTTATCGAGAATAACAGGACCTCTCTCTCTCTCTCTCTCTGTAAACTCATCCTTAAATTCTATTTCCAGTCCCCTGGTTTTGAACTGTGTTCCATGGCCAATGCACGATTTCTTGTAAGTTCGTTCGTTTGTTTTCTCTGTCTCTGTCCCTGTCTCTGTCACACACACACACACAGAGCTACACCAAGATTACAATGTATTTGTTTTGCTCTTCTGTCATTTCTCTGTGCCGCATATTCCAGAATAAAGGGCACTGTCCAGTCTTCAATAAAAAAAAGAAAGAAAAAAAAGCTGTTTGTGTTTCACAATTTCTTCAGCCGTTATTGCTATGCATACATGTCAAATGAAGGGTATTGTGTACAACTTAGAGCTTTTGGGGGTATGTGGGGGGAGTTTTATTTGTTTGTTTGTTTGTTGGTTTTTTTCTCTACCCGTATGCGGGTTGATAGGTTGCACAAGCAGCTACAGTCTTAGCTGTATGCCTTTGACTAAAACTTCTTCTTCTTCTGCGTTCACTGGTATGCACACGAGTGGGCTTTTACGTGTATGACCGTTTTTACCCCGCCATGTAGGCAGCCATACTCCGTTTTCGGGGGTGTGCATGCTGGGTATGTTCTTGTTTCCATAACCCACCGAACGCTGACATGGATTACAGGATCTTTAACGTGCGTATTTGATCTTCTGCTTGCATATACACACGAAGGGGGTTCAGGCACTAGCAGGCCTGCACATATGTTGACCTGGGAGATCGTAAAAATCTCCACCCTTTACCCACCAGGCGCCGTCACCGTGATTCGAACCCGGGACCCTCAGATTGACAGTCCAACGCTTTAACCACTCGGCTATTGCGCCTGTCGACTAAAACATTTTTGTTTTTTTGATATAAGATCAGTAAATGGCGAAACTGCCAAATATTGAGACAGGAGATGCTCCTCTACAATTATACTCCAATATAAGCATACAAATCATAAGTAGATAAACAGATAGATTAACAAATTATTATTTTGCTCTTCTCCACACACTGAGTGCATCGTAATCTAGGGTGCTTAATAGTTCATTGCTGTTGTTTTTCTTTTGTTGTTGTTGTTGTTGTTGTTGTTGTTGTTCAGTAATAGGATAAACCAGGTTCCCGTGTTTAACATATACTCGGCGTTCGTAAAAGAACCTCCCCGACAAAAACACGTTGGAAAACAACAACAACAACAACAACAAAAAGTGAAGAACACTTTTGACGGAGAAACAAATATCAATACGTGCAGACAAGAAAGAGAGGGGGTGGGGATGGGTGGGGGCGGGGGTTAGGGGCGGGGGGGGGGGGGTGAAGCCGGACTATGGAGACACATTTTCACATGTGGAGATGGCGTGTCTGCTGAGATTCCTATGTACAGAAGTATCAGTTTGGACAAGAGAGAGTGGTATGACAATAAGTGAATGGATGAATGCATGATGAATAACACAGAAAGAAATGTGTAAATGAATAGATAAATAAATGAACAGTTCGATAAATGAACGACTAAATAGATAAATGAATAAATAGATAAATAGATAAATAAATAAATAAATAGTAAACGCTCCTACATAGAGGGCATTGATGTTGAAAGCTGTCAAGTCCGAGAGACTGAAACTGACACAGAGTTATCTCCCCTTGTCACGGCTACACAGCATCTCACTCGGACTGTTCACAAGGAAACTAACACAAAAGAAAACTAACTATCCAACTAACTATAACTACAGTTACAAATTTACAGCCTTTTTCGAAGCGGCGGCAAAACAGATTTAAAAAAAAAATCCCAACAGAACAAAAAAAGACAGTAAATACATAAATGAGTAAAAATAGAATAAACAAACAAACATAACAACAACAAGCAAGCAAGAAATGATAGAATGAACGACAGAAAACAACAACAACAACAACCAACAGACATTAAATAAACACACAAACAAAACAAAAAAGATAGATAGAAACAAAATAAAGAAAGTTAAAAAAAAAACAACAACCCAAAACATACTCACTTTGTTTACACAAGTGAGTCAAAAATCAAAGATTCCCTTTTTTCCCCCCTCCCCAATTCTACTTGTCTCTGCTTGCAGAAAAAAGAAAGAAAGAAAAAAACATAAGTTAAGGCAAGCCTCCCCCCCACACACACCCTCTCTCTCTCTCTCTCTCTCCCTTTCCGATCCCCCCTCTTGTGACGATGTTACTCACATGTGTCTTCTTCGCCTTCACTTTCGCCAACCCGCAAGAAGAAACCAAGAGAGCGCAGAAGAAGAAGAGTTCAGTTGTAACAAGGAAGTCAAGAGCGCTCACTGCTCACACTCAGTACAGTGTATGACTACCACTACCACTACTACATAACACAGCGCATGCGCCAGCGCATGCTCATTGCCGTTTCGTCAAAATGAGCAAAGCGAAACCCACAGTCCACTGACTTGAGCGGCACTGCTGTTGCTGCTGCTGCTGTTGCTGCTGCTGCTGCTGCTGCTGCCACTACTGTGGATGAGAACAAACACTAGTATAGATAGAGGCCGCCGCCACTGGCTAGAAGCGGCCAACTGAAGCGACCCAGCGCGCCAACTTGCTTTCTTTTCCCTTTCCCTTCCAACCACAGCTTTCCGTTGTCCGATCAGGCACCGCCCAACTCTCTTCGTTCCAACACTCTCCTCGAACCCCTCCCCCCCCCCCCCCCCCCCCCCCCCCGCACGCCCCCATTGCCTCCTCCTTTCCACATACACATCCCCTTGTAGAGTCTATCTTCCTTTCCCGTTTCTGTCTCTCTTTGTCTGTCTGTCTGTCTGTCTGTCTGTGGGACTGTTTGTCGGACTGTCTGTTTGTCGGACTGTCTGTCTCTCTGGGACTTTTGTCATCATGTTTCTTGTCTCTCTCTGAGTCTGTCTTTTGTCTCAATCTCGGTCTCTCCTCCCCCATCCCCCTGTGTGTGTGTGTGTGTGTGTGTGTGTGTGTGTGTGTGTGTTTCTCAGCCTCGGTCTCTCTCTACCCCCCCCTCCTCTCTCTCTCTGTGTTCTTTTGTCTCTCACGCATTTTCTCTGTCTCTGTCTCTCTCTGTGTCTCTCTCTGTCTCTCTGTCTCTCTCTCACTCTCTCTCTGTGTCTCCCTGTCTGTTTCTCTCTATGTCTCAGTCTCGGTTTCTGTCTCCGTCTGTCTCTCTGTCTCTGTCTCTCTCTCTCTTTGTCTCTCACACTTTTCTCTGTCTGTCTGTCTGTCTCTCACACACACACACACACACACACACACACATATATATATATATATATATATATATATATATATATATTTGCACCAGCCCTTCATATACGAGCATGGCCAGTATTGAATAAAATATTCGTGTCCGTGTCCGTATCCTCCCCCCCTCTCTCTCTCTGTGTCTCTGTCTCTCTCTGCTCTCTTCCTGACTCTCTTTCTCTCTGTGGAATCTGAAATGTCTTATTCTTTTTTCTTTTCTTTTTTGTCCCTTTATGAACTGTTTTCTTCGTTATCATTTTAGTCCTGCTAAATTTCACAATTGCCCAAGAGCTTTCAAACTGTCCATGTTGTTATCTTGTGGAAAGTGGGATATTCAGTGTATGCATGCATAGTATGCAAGTTCGTTTTGGAAGCGTGCTTAGTATGAGCAAATGCTCCAGAATCGTTTTCGTCCTCCGCTTAGTTAAGCGGTCATCCTTGTCTCCAATTCCATGTATTCATTCTTTTTGTCTCTTTGAACCCAATTATTATTTAACTGTGGTCTGAAAAAAAAATTGACTTCGGCTTCGAATTCGAATTCGATTCTCTCTCTCTCTCTCTCTCTCTCTCTCTCTCTCTCTCTTCTCTTCTCTTCTCTCTCTCTCCTCCTCCTCTCCTTCTTCCACTCTCTCTTCATCAGATATCACAGTACAGTGGCATAATTCTAATGACTCTGAATAAAAAAAATCAGTGTAGTAGTCGTAGTAGTGGTGGTGGTGGTTGTAGCATATATCTAGCAGTAGTAACAGCAGCAGCAGTAGCAGCAGTGTCAGAAAGGTTACTGCTGCACAAGATGTTTAACTAAGAAGATGGCTGAGCAGGACACGGACCAGAATCTTCCCAGCAATTGACACAGGGGAGATACCTCGGTGGTTGTCGCAAGACTGGCGGTTGCCTTTCCTCTTGTAGATGTGGACTATGCCGGCATCTTTCAGCTCTTGCGGGATTTGTTCCTCGTTCCATATGGACTGGAAGAGTTCAGTCAGCTTTTTGCATCATGGCAGGGCCTCCTGCTTTGCATACCTCAGCAGGGATGGCATCGGATCCTGGCGCTTTGCCACAGGATAGTTGCTTCACTGCCTTCCTGACTTCAATCTTCTGTGGGGAGGGTGTTGAAGGTCCTCGTTGATCTCTGCCTGAGGCAGGGGAGCAATGGCCTCGTCGTTGATGGCGGCAGGACGGTTGAGGACGTTGTTGAAGTGCTCAGCCCACCGCGTCAGAATCTGCTGCAGAGTCAGCAGCTGCGTCCCATCTGCGTTGAGGAGGGGTGAGGAGCCGGAGGACCGGGGTCTGTGTACAGCCTTAACTCTCTCCATACGAACGGCGAAAGAGACGACGTTAACAGCGTTTCACCCCAATTACCATCATCAAAATATTGCAAGCGGAAGGCTCTTATACTGAAGACGTGAATGTTGACAAAGAATACCACAATTCTGACGATGGAAGCTAAAGGTTGGGTCATTCAGACACCCGCTGGACATCCGAGGGGTCTGTGTAGAGGAGAAGAGAGGACTGGCCGTACTGAGTGAGTTAAGCACATCGTAGAAGGGCTTTGTGTCGTGGCTGTCTGCGTAGCCCTGGATTTCATCCGTCTTCTTGCTGAACCAGCTGTCCTGCATCTCGCGAAGTGTCTCCTTCACCATTCTTTTTGCGTTAGTTGAGGCATCTTTATTGGCGAATGACGTGGGGTCGTTCTCATGTGCTGTAAATAGTTGATCTTTCTCTGCTAGCAGTGTATTTCTTCAAGGTTGCACGACTTACCCCCCCCCCCCCCCCCCCACACACACATCTTCATTACCGTCATAAGTTCAATTAACCCACCTCCCGCAACCTACATCCTCGCCCTCCCCCACCCCACCCCCCACAAACCCCCTTTACTTCTTTACCGCTGACTTGACTTGACTTGACTTGACATATCAAGAACCGGGCAACCGGCTTACACAGATTCTTTTTTCCACCAGAAGCGGTCACAATTTTGCATTCATCAGGATAAAGAAGGTTACAGAGGAGGCCAAAATATCCACAGAAAATCATTTATCAGGACATCGTCTGGTCCATAAAAACTCACCGGATTATCGTAGAGGACGGGGTGGGGGCGGAGACTTATGGTCTAATTTCAGCGTCGAAAAAGAGAAAAGAAAGAAAGAAAGACAGACAGACAGACAGAAAGAAAGTAAAGGGGGATAGGGATCAAGAAAGAGTCGGTGGTATATATATATATATGTATTTGTTTATTTAATTGCTTGTTTGTTTAATTATTTGTCTGTCTATTTTTGCGTGTTGAACTAGAGAAGGGCATATTTCAGAAATGTTGTTGAGGCATGCGACGGGAACACAGACTTTTCTCCCTCTCATAGACAGACAGACAGAGAGACAAAGAAAGAGAATGAGAGAAAGAGTGCGAGAGAGACAGACAGACAGAGATAGACTGACAGAGAGAGACACAGAGAGAGAGGGAGAGAGAGAGTCAGAAACAGCGACAGAGAGAGACAGAAAAAGACACAAAGAGACAGAGCCAGACAGGGAGAGAGAGAGAGAGAGAGAGTGTGTGTGTGTGTGTGTTCTCTTTCTCTGTCACTCTGTCTCCCTCTGTCTCTGTCTCTGTATCTCTCTGACTGTCTCTCTGTCTGTTCGTACGTCTGTCTGTCTGTCTCTCTCTCTCATGGCTCTTCTCTCTGGCTCGATCACCCTCTTTTTCCTCTCTCTGTCTGTCTGTCTGTCTGTCTGTTGTTTGTTGTTGTTTGGTGGTGTTGTTGTTGTTGTTGTTGCCCATTATCTGCATCGTTTCAGTGGCATTACTCTCACACTGCTCATTCCGTGTCCACCTTCAAATACACGGCCACATTCAGCTTCGTCTGTCGCAGCAGTCCCAGCGTCGGCAATCCACAGGGAACCGTCGATATATACTAGGTCGCCAGGAGGCCACACACCAGAGGAAACCCTGCATTCATTCTCTCCTCTCCTCTCATAAACTGAAAAAAACGATATGAGCTGCGTAGCATGAACAATCTCAGCTGCGCTAAGTGGTGCAACGAAAGAAATGGAACGCTCACCATAAGTTCTTGTGTGAATGGACAGCGTGATCATGTCATTTGAATTGTCATTTGAGTTGTCTGAATGGTGAACAGATAGAAAATAGATCCGAAAGCTAGACAGGACAAAGAATGAGTGAAGAAACTGGGACAAAAGGTCTGAGATTTTGTATTGTATTCGTGCTTGAATGGGGAGCCAGTGAAGGGAAGCGTGTAGGGGAGTGGTGTGTTGACGTTTCTTGTGCAGACCACCATTGCACCTTTTGTCGCGCTTCTGTATGTATCGTCGCCAGCGGCAATGTGTGCAAGGAGCGGCACTGCAAAAAGCATCAGCGACGATGTTTGCAGGCGATAATACGTTTGCTGCTTATAATATCGCCGGGCATCACTACAACAGTTGTGTGGTGGTTGTTGTTGTTGCTCTTGTTGTTGTAGTTGTTCTAGTTCTTGTTGTTGTTGTTGTTGGTGGTGGTGGTGGTGGTGCGTGCGTGCGTGCGTGCGTGCGTGCGCGCGTGTATGTGTGTGTGTGTGTGTGTGTGTGTGTGTGTGTGTGTGTGTGTGTTGTGTGTGTGTTGTATGTGTGTTGTATGTGTTCGTGCGCACACGCGCATGTGAGATTGCGTCAAGAAGTTTCCCAATAGTATGCCAATTCCTCAGACATAGGAACATTAGCAACGCAAGCTAAGCAAAACTTAAGAGTTGCTAAGATCGTTTACGCAACCCAAGACTTGCTGTTTGAAATTTCTAAGTTCAGCATTACCCTCCCCCCCCCCCCCCCCCCCCCCCCCCCCCCCCCCCGAGCCTTCCCACCCCCCATCATCTCCCCCTCCCCTCCCTTTCCTCCACCCCCAGACCTCCTCTTTCATCCTTCCACAGGTTTTCAGGCTTCTGTGCTGTGTGTCTGATGGTGGTGGTGGTGGTGGTGGTTGTGGTGGTAGTTAAGGTGGTGGTGGTGGTGGTTAAGGTGGTGGTGATGGTTAAGGTGGTGGTGGTTAAGGTGGTGGTGGTGATGGTTGTGATGGTGGTGGTGGTTGTGGTGGAGGTGGTGATGGTGAGGTGGCGGTGGAGGTTGTGTTGGTGGTGGTGGTGGTGGTGGTGGAGGTGGTGGTGGTGGTGGTAATGGTGGAGGTTTTTGTGGTGGTGGTGGTTGTGGTGGTGACGATGGTGGTGGTGGTAGTGGTGGAGGTGGTGATGGTGGTGGTGGAGGAGGTGGTGGTGGTGGTAGTAGTGGTGGAGGTTTTGGTCTTGATGGTGGTGGTGGTGGTTGCGATGGTGGTGGGGGTGGTGGTAGTGGTGGTTGCGATGGTGAAGGCTGTGGTGGTGGTGGTTGTGGAGGAGGAGGAGGAGGTGGTTGGTAGTAGTGGTGGTGTGTGACTGAGTCTCGCTTCACAGAACTGAACCCCCCCCCCCTGCCCCCCTGCCCCCCCCCCCCCACCACCACCACTCCCTCCCCGCGCCCCCCGCACTTCCCCCCACGGCCCCCACGACCCCCCTCCCCTTTAGCTGCCCTCTCTCCCCACCCCACACACCCTCCTTCCCCCGGATTTCCCCCCCACCCCCACCCACACCCCGACCACCCACTTCCAGCCGTTCCCTTTGGGGGGAGGAGTCCGTCCACCACAGCAAAAGCGAGGAGGTGTCTTCCTGTCTGATGTCTTTGATTCATGTGGTCGGGCAGGGCTTCCTGTGGACTTCCAGGCCGTGAAGGCCCTGCCTTGCCCCCGCCCCCGCCCCCTCCACACTCCGAACACCCCACCCCTTTCTTCTCCTTTCTGCCTTCTGTTTCCAGTCTGCCTGTCCCTGTCTGTCTGTTCTGTTGTGTCTGTTTGTGTGATGTGTTCGTCTGTCTGTTTGTTTGTGTGATGTGTCCGTCTGTCTGCTCTGTCTTTCTGTCTGTCTGTCTGTCTTTCTGTCTGCCTGTGCCTGTCTGTCTGTTCTGTCTGTCTGTTTGTCTGTGTTGTGTCTGTCTGTCTGCTCTGTCTTTCTGTCTGTCTGCTCTGACTGTGTGTCTGTCTTTCTGTCTGCCTGTCCCTGTTCTGTTCTGTTGTGTCTGTTTGTGTGATGTGTTCGTCTGTCTGCTCTGTCTTTCTGTCTGTCTGTCTGTCTGTCTGTCTGCTCTGTCTGTCTGTTTGTCTGTTTGTGTGTTGTGTCTGTCTGTCTGCTCTGCCTGTGTGTCTGTCTGTGTGTTGTGTCCGTCTGTCTGCTCTGCCCGTGTGTCTGTCTGCTCTGCTCTGCCTGTGTGTCTGTCTTTCTGTCTGCCTGTCCCTGTCTGTCTGTTCTGTCTGTCTGTTTGTCTGTTTGTGTGTTGTGTCTGTCTGTCTGTTTGTGTGTTGTGTCTGTCTGTCTGTTTGTGTGTTGTGTCTGTCTGCTCTGTCTGTGTGATTGTTTGTCTGCTCTGTCTGTCTGTCTGTCTGTCTGTCTGTGTGTTGTGGCCGTCTGTCTGCTCTGCCTGTGTGTCTGTCTTTCTGTCTGCCTGTCCCTGTCTGTCTGTTCTGTCGGGCAGGGCTTCCTGTGGACTTCCAGGCCGTGAAGGCCCTGCCTTGCCCCGCCCCCGCCCCCTCCACACTCCGAACACCCCGCCCCTTTCTTTTCCTTTCTGTCTTCTGTTTCCTGTCTGCCTGTCCCTGTCTGTCTGTTCTGTTGTGTCTGTCTGTTTGTGTGATGTGTTCGTCTGTCTGTTTGTTTTGTGTGATGTGTCCGTCTGTCTGCTCTGTCTTTCTGTCTGTCTGTCTGCTCTGCCTGTGTGTCTGTCTTTCTGTCTGCCTGTCCCTGTCTGTCTGTCTGTCTGTCTGTGTGTTGCGTCCGTCTGTCTGCTCTGCCCGTGTGTCTGTCTGCTCTGCTCTGCCTGTGTGTCTGTCTTTCTGTCTGCCTGTCCCTGTCTGTCTGTTCTGTTCTGTCTGTCTGTTTGTATGATGTGTTCGTCTGTCTGTTTGTTTGTGTGATGTGTCCGTCTGTCTGCTCTGTCTTTCTGTCTGTCTGTCTGTCTGCTCTGACTGTGTGTCTGTCTTTCTGTCTGCCTGTGCCTGTCTGTCTGTTCTGTCTGTCTGTTTGTTTGTGTGTTGTGTCCGTCTGTCTGCTCTGCCTGTGTGTCTGTCTTTCTGTCTGCCTGTCCCTGTATGTCTGTTCTGTTTGTCTGTCTGTCTGTTTGTGTGTTGTGTCCGTCTGTCTGCTCTGTCTTTCTGTCTGTCTGTCTGTCTTTCTGTCTGCCTGTGCCTGTCTGTCTGTTCTGTCTGTCTGTTTGTCTGTGTTGTGTCTGTCTGTCTGCTCTGTCTTTCTGTGTGTCTGTCTGCTCTGCCTGTGTGTCTGTCTTTCTGTCTGCCTGTGCCTGTCTGTCTGTTTGTCTGTGTTGTTTCTGTCTGTCTGCTCTGTCTTTCTGTGTGTCTGTCTGCTCTGCCTGTGTGTCTGTCTTTCTGTCTGCCTGTGCCTGTCTGTCTGTTCTGTCTGTCTGTTTGTCTGTTTGTGTGTTGTGTCCGTCTGTCTGTTTGTGTGTTTGTCTGTCTGCTCTGTCTGTGTGATTGTTTGTCTGCTCTGCCTGTGTGTCTGTCTTTCTGTCTGTGTGTTGTGTCCGTCTGTCTGCTCTGCCCGTGTGTCTGTCTGCTCTGCCTGTGGGTCTGTCTTTCTGTCTGCCTGTTCCTGTCTGTCTGTCTGTCTGTTTGTGTGTTGTGTCCGTCTGTCTGCTCTGCCCGTGTGTCTGTCTGCTCTGCTCTGCCCGTGTGTCTGTCTTTCTGTCTGCCTGTCCCTGTCTGTCTGTCTGTGTGTTGTGTCCGTCTGTCTGCTCTGCCTGTGTGTCTGTCTTTCTGTCTGCCTGTGTGTCTGTCTGTTTGTGTGTTGTGTCCGTCTGTCTGCTCTGCCCGTGTGTCTGTCTGCTCTGCTCTGCCTGTGTGTCTGTCTTTCTGTCTGCCTGTCCCTGTCTGTCTGTTCTGTCTGTCTGTCTGTCTGTTTGTGTGTTGTGTCCGTCTGTCTGCTCTGCCCGTGTGTCTGTCTGCTCTGCTCTGCCCGTGTGTCTGTCTTTCTGTCTGCCTGTTCCTGTCTGTCTGTCTGTCTGTTTGTGTGTTGTGTCCGTCTGTCTGCTCTGCCCGTGTGTCTGTCTGCTCTGCTCTGCCTGTGTGTCTGTCTTTCTGTCTGCCTGCTCAGTCTGCCCGCCTGTCTATATCCCTGGGCATGTCTTCACTATGCGTGTCCCAGTCTACTTGTCTGTCTGTCTGTCTATCTGTCCGTCTGCCGGTCTGTTCTGTCCGTTCGTCTGTCTTTCTGTCTGTGTATGACCACCTCTCTCTCTCTCCCTCTGTCTGTCTGTCTGTCTCTCTTTCTCTCTCTCTCCTTCCCCCCTCTCTCTGTCTCTCTGTCTGTCTGCTTGTCTGTCTGTGCTTATTGGTGTGTATCTCTTTCCTTTCTGTCTGTCTGTTTGTTGCGTTGCATTGCGATGTATTATATCGTATTGCACTGTGCTGTATTGCATTGTATTGTACAACACAGCATTGTATTGCATTGTATTGCATTGCATTGCATTGTATTGCATTGTATTCTATTGTGTTGTGCAACACAGCATTGCATTGTATTGTACTGCATTGAACTGCATTGCATTGTATTATATGGTGCAACACAGCATTGTATTGCATTGCATTGTATTTTGCTGTATTGTATTGCATTGTATTGCGTTGTATTGCGTTGCATTGTATTGTCATGTGCAACACAGCATTGTATTGTATTACATTGCATTGTATTGTATTGTATTATATTGTATTGTGCAACATAGCATTGTATTGTATTGTATTGTATTGTCACGACAGATTTTTTCGGTGTACAGTCTACCCAAGGATGTTTACATCGCAACAGTGTACCGTTACTCATATTTTACTTCTTCTTATTTTATTTTTTATTTTTTTCTACTTCTTTTTTTCTTTTAATCTGCATGCAGGTCAGAGTGAATGTTTCTACAAACAATGCTTTGCCAGGTCAGCTCTGTTCTGCATTACGTGCGTGCGCAAAGTGCTTCATGCACACGGGACCTCGGTTTTAATCGTCTGATTCATAGGACTAGCTCCCAGACCACCCCTTTCAAGGTCTAGTGGAGGAGGGGAGTTGTGTGGAGGGGGAGGGGGCGGGGGGGGGGGGAGGGGGCTGGCAGTTGGGGGTAGGGGGTAGGGGAGGGAGAGGGTGGAGAGGGAGGAATAAAAAAAGCCCGGTCCGTATGATTCTCTTGGAGAATTATTACCCATTCATTGCCTGAGTCATTCATGGAGTTACTCGTTCAGGTAGTTATTATTCTTTTTTTTTTCTTATTCTTCCTTTCTTTCTTTTGTCTTTGAATGTATATATTTTTTTCTTTCTAGCCCAATGACATTCTTTGCAAGCATACAAAATCAGAACAATGAAAATTACAACATAAAACGATGACATTGGAAGGATACAAATCAATCAAACGTGTGTGTGTGTGTGTGTGTGTGTGTGTGTGTGTGTGTGTGTGTGTGTGTGTGTGTGTGTGTGTGTGTGCATGTATGTGTGTGTGTGTGCGTGTGAGTGTGTGTGTGTGTGTGTGTGCGCGCGCGCGCGCGCTTGCGCACGTGTGTGTGTATGTGTGTGTGTGTGTGTGTGTGTGTGTGTGCGCGCGTGTGTGTTTTATTTATATATATTTACCTATTTATTCATCATTTTAGATGGACATTAGTTATTATTCGTTTGACTGTTTGTTTTTAGGGATTCCGTTGTTTGTTTGTTTGTTTGTTATGTTGGAATGCTCTGAGATGAGCACTGGGCGAGGTTGAGTTATGAGCTCCGTGATTTGATTTGACAGAGCTGTCTGTGTATTGATGCGTTCTGGGTCGTTTGATTCGGATTTGGCAATCCAGTTTTTAATGTAAAACGCAAACAGATTTCTTTCTTTCTTTCTTTCTTTCTTTCTTTCTTTCTTTCTTTCTCTCCTTCTTCCTTGTCTGGTTGTGCACATACTTGTTTGTTTGACTGATTTTCTTGTCTTTCTTTCTTTTTCTTTCTTTCTTTCTTTCTTTGCTTCTTTCTTGTCTTTTGTTTCCTCCCGCCTTCTTTCTGTCCTTTCTTTCCATCCTATCTCCTTCCCATCTTTCTTTCTTTTTTCTTTCTTTCTTTTTTTCCTTCCTTCCTTTCTTTGCGTGCTTTGAGTGTCATAGGAATGTGCTCTATCTAGAGTGTGATAGAAATGTTCGTTATCTTATGATGATTCATTTCAAGTGTGTGTGTGTGTGTGTGTGTGTGTGTGTGTGTGTGTGTGTGTGTGTGTGTGTGTGTGTGTGTGTGTGTGTGTGTGTGTGTGTGTGTGTGTGTGTGTGTGTGTGTGTGTGTGTGTGTGCGTGTGAGTGAGTGAGTGCGTGTGTCTGTGCGCGCATGTATGTGTGTGCGCGCCGGCACGCACGCACGTGATGTCACACAGGGGGAAAAAAAACCCCAAAGATCTTTATCTACCAAAATTCCACCCAAAATTCTTTCTAATTGGTTCTCTTCTTCCCTTTTAAAAAGGTAACTGAGCCCAGGCAACTCCACATTGCCAAGCAGCAAGCAGTGGAAATGACACCAATTTCGTCCCGTTTCAATGGTCACTTCAGAGATATAAAATGATCACGATTATTTCTTTTCTTTTCTAAGATCATGTGCTCTCATATCACGATCCTTCCAAGTCGTAGCCATTTAGACATTACTTGTAAGCGTAGGACGGTTTCCCGTGACAAGATGGAAGATACTAGATACAAGAGTACATTTCACATTTAAAAAGAGAACTTGTCAGAGTCTCGTATAACTCGTGTCGTTTTTTTTTTTTTGTTTGTGCAGATCGATAGATACCTAGCGAACTCCAGCGTTCAATGTCCCAGTCAGAAGAAACGAATATCTTTGGTAAACTTTAGATAAAAGTCAAACTCTTGATAAAATGAGTCTAATGGGCAGCAGCAACAGTATAATGGTTCCTCCCCGTGTTCGTTCTTGTAATTGGTCATCGATGTTCTTTTCCGATACAGTCAGTTTTCCTGCTTCTTTTATTTTTATTTTTTTTAAATTGGGACTCGCTCTCTCGTTTTCGAATAGCCGTTGCTTCTTTACTTTTCTTTTCTTTCTTTATTTCTGTTCTCTTTTTTTTCTTCTTCTTCTTCTTCCTTTCTTGATTATTTTGATTTGCTTATCCCCCCCCCCTACCCCCCCGGAACCCCTCCCCCAGTCATACAATCTAATCAGCTATAATGTTTAGATATTCCTTCCTCCCCTTCCCTTTTTCTTTCCTACCTTCTTCCTTCTTACCTTTATAACTTCTTTCCTTTCTTCCGTTATCACTTGCTTCCTTTCTTCCTTCTTTCTTCTATCACTTCTTTCTTTCTTTCTTTCGTATTCTTTTCCTCCTTCTTCCTTTCTTCCTTTTCCCATCCATCCGATCTTCCTTCTTCCTTCCTTCCTTTTTTCCTCTTCCTTCCCTGCTTTCTTCCTTCCTTCTCCTTTCTTCCTCTTCCTAGCCTCCTTCCTTCCTTCTCCTTTCTTCCTCTCTTTCTTCATTTCTTCCTTCTATCATTTCTTACCTCCTTATTCCTTCCTTTCTTCTTCTACCTTCCTTCCTTCCTTTCTTCCTTCATCCCTTCCTTCCTTTCGTCCTTCCTTCTTCACCCCTTCCTTCCTTTCGTCCTTCCTATCTTCCTTCTCCCTTCCTTCCTTCTTTCCTTCCTCTTCTCTCCCTTTCTTCATTTCTCTCTTCTCCCTTCCTTCCTTTCTTCCTTCCTCCATTTCTTCACTCATCCTTTTCTTCTTTCTTCATTTCTTCCTCCCTTTCTTAATTACTTTCCCCTTCCCTTCCTTCTTCCTTTCTCCCTTCCTTCCTTCTTCCTTTCTCCCTTTCATCATGTCTTTCTTTCATGTTGTTGCTTTTTTTTTTCTTTCACCGCCAAAATTTTCTGAGATACAAAACAATGGCATTATCACTTTCCTTTATAATATTGTAAATGATTGCATTTTCCTCCACCCATTTTGAACACGATGGTATATTGTCCTCTTCCCACATGCTAAACGATGGAATTTTCATTTTCCCACATGGTACATGATAATACGGTCCTCTAATATAGTACATACTGGTATTGTCCTTTTCCCATTTGCTAAATATAAAAAAAATACAAAAAACATTGCCATTGGCTTTTTCCAAAAATAGCAGCCAATAGCAAGCCGTCTTCACTCTACATATCGATTTCGCTACTCGAAAAAATATTATCTCCTGGACAATATCTGACAATCGCTTTTCGGGAGCGCGACTGATGTTTTCGAAAACAACAAAAACAACAACAAACTTATGCTAGTCTTCAATGTCACATAGCTGGTCTAACAAGGAATGGAAGGGCTTCGCTTGCCTGACACGACGTTCTACTTGCCTCGGGCAGTGGGGTAACCATTAACCCTTTCACCGCCAGTCAATTTAGAGTACAAAATTCCCTTGTGGTATAAACACAGAAAAGATAGTGGCTAAGAATAGCTGAGGATTCCCTTTGCGATGTATAGAAAATAATTATGGTCTACCCAACCACTGAACATTAAGAGCAGTAGGTTCATGGATAACAGACCAATGAATGGTCACCTTTCAGTGACATGGGTCCTCTACCACGCCTGTGCATAAATGCGAGTTTGGCGGTGAAAGGGTTAAAGTTGGGCTTTGCCACTGTTCTTGTGTTTGCTTTCTGACTTCCGTTTTATGTTTAAGTATCTTTTCTGTACTAACCCTGTCCCCACCCCAAACCCTATTTTTTTGTGATCCCGCTACACTTGGTAATAAAGACATGTTCTATTCTATTATGTTCTGTTCTACTTGTGAAGTAATGATGGGTATATAGCATGCTGGTGAAGGTCCTTTATGGCTAGCGCTTCGTCACTCTTTACTTTTCTTCTTCTTCTTCTTCTTCTTGATGAATGAAAAATTGAATGTATGTGTATGTGTGAACAGTAAGTGCGTGTGTGTGTTTGTGTGTGTTTGAGTGTGTGGGCGCGAATGTGTACGTATGTCTTTGTTGCTTGTTTTATAATTTTGTGTGTGTGTGTGTGTGTGTGTATGTATGTGTGTTTGTGTGTGTGTGTGTGTGTGTGTGTGTGTGTGTGTGTGTGTGTGTGTGTGTGTGTGTGTGTAAGTACCTATGTACATGTAATGTACCAATTGTTCCAGTTTTTCATCGCTTTGTTACCTTTAATAGACTATTCAAGTTCATATTCTTATTCGTCGTTCTTATTATTTTTATTTTATTTCAGTTTATTTCTTTATTTTTATGTTTTGTGTCGTTCGTTCTTTATTTTTTATGTCGTTAAATGGGCAGAATTGTAAAAAGGCCTTTACTGTGCCTAATTCTTTACCCATTAAAGATTCATTCATTCATTCATTCATTCTTCTTCTTCTTCTTCTTCTTCTTCTCCTCCTCCTCCTTCTTTTTCTTCTTCTGCGTTCCCCATATCATGCTGTCAGATGGTCAGTCCGGTCTGCAGCGCGAAGTCCGCCGTCCTCTGCAGTGCAGCAGGTGGTCCCCGGGCCCAGAGCTTCTCGTGGAGTTCCGCCACACAGGGCCAGGTTTTTTTCTCCTCAGTGCACCAAAAGTTGGCCAGACCTGAAGCAAATGCTCCGGTGTTTTCTCTCTAGTTTTATCCGAGTAACGCATTTCATGTCAGCGTTCAGCTCAAAGGAAAAGTAAAACTGCTCGCTCTGGTATCATCTCTCATCTTTAATTAAAAAAAAAAAAAAAAATCCTCTACTTTTATCCAACCTTTCCACAAATCCTGCATTCACGCATCATCATAATTATTTCTTTTTTGTAGTCGTTATACAGGGTTACCTGCAAATGGACAGTAAACTAGGAAAGAAAAGTGTCATAGAAACATGCAACGGACAATAACTATTGGCAAGAGACATTATTGGCAATGACATGCTATTTCTTAAGAGTCATGTGCCGGATGTCTTCACAGTCTTCTTAATTTAAACAATATATCTAGAATATTTTAGCTGCTTATTATTATTATTATTAATTTTTTTTTTAACTATTTGGCTCTTTCATCACGCAAGTGAGTCTCATGGATATTGAACGAGCATGACAAACTCAGATTACAATAACAGTAACAATACCACATTATATATATGTCATCTGCGAAACGGGCAAGACATGGAGATGGACACATATGTCGTTTGACAACTTGCACAGCTCACTGCGAGCACGTGAAGACGGAGAGTTACGGCCCACATGAGACACATAACCACGACACGAATACCTTGACCTTGAAAGCTTTCGCTTCTTGAAGACATGAACAGTTTCAGTTTCAGTTTCTCAAGGAGGAGTCACAGCGTTCGGACAAATCCATATACGCTACACTACATCTGCTAGGCAGATGCCTGACAGCAGCATAACCCAACGCGCTTAGTCAGGCCTTGAGTGCATGTTTATGTATCTGTGTATCTACCAGAGTGGATTTCTTTTTACATAATTTTGCCAGAGGACCAACACTCTCGTTGCCATGGGTTCCTTTTTTTTTCAGTGCGCCAAGTGCGTGCTGCACATGGGACTTCGGTTTATCGTCTCATGCATCCGAAAGACGAGGCACTCAAACTTGGGAGAAAGGGTGAGAGCGGGATTTGAACCCACACCCTAACGGACTTTCTGTATTGGCAGCTGAGCGTCTTAGGCACTCTGGCACCTTCCTTCCGACATGAACAGCACGCCCCACGTCAAGACGCACATCGTGTGGACAGAACAGAAAGACCCCCCCACGCCCGTTCACACACTGGCCGTCTGATTTTGGCTTCACTTTCTTTCCCACCCGACCTGTTAAAGCGTTGGACTTTCAATCTGAGGGTCCCGGGTTCAAATCTCGGTAACGGCGCCCAGTGCATAAAAAAAAGGGTGGCGATTTTTCCGATCTCCCAGATCAACATATGTGCAGACCTGCTAGTGCAAGAAACCCTCCTACATGTGCCTACGCACGCAGAAGATCAATTACGCACGTTAAGGATCTTGTAATCCATCCCAGCGTTCGGTGGGTTACAGAAATAAGAACACACCCAGCATGCACAACCCCCCAAAACGGAGTATGGCTGCCTACATGGCGGGAGTAAATCAACAAAATGGTCATACACGTAAAATGTTACCTGTCTGTATGACTGAGTATAAGTAGTGTGCGTGACTGAAACTTAATTTAAAGACACAGGAAACGAATGATGAGCGCCCAGTGGCAGCCTGTCAGTCGGCTCTACCCAGGTAGGCAGCCTGTTGCCCAAATGTGGGAGTGTTTGTAAAGCGTTGAGAGCTTGATCTCCGACCGAGGATAAGCGCCATATAAGTATCCATCCATCCATCCATCCATCCATCCATCAGAAACTGTAGCCTTCATTTTTTGTGGAACTCGGGCACTACGGACGTTTGTTCGTTGATCTATTATTTGTATTAGTATTTGTATTTGTATTTCTTTTTATCACAACAAATTTCTCTGTGTGAAATTCGGACTGCAGGAGAGCGCGTCGCTACACTACAGTGCCACCATTTTTTTTTTTTTCCCTGCGTGCAGTTTTATTTGTTTTTCCTATCGTAGTGGAATTTTCTACAGAATTTTGCCAGGAACAACCCTTTTTGTTGCCGTGGGTTCTTTTACGTCCGCTAAGTGCAGCACACGGGACCTCGGTTTATCGTCTCATCCGAATGTCTAAGAGGAGAATGGTCGTGACAGCTCAGGTGTTCAACATTGGATCCATGATACATACAGTCAATCAGTGTATATGGATCAGTTCACACGATTTGACATCTCCTTGAAACGGGAACAGAGTTTTTGCTCGTTTGTTTTCTTCGTCACTGCTTGTGTGTGTGTGTGTGTGTGTGTGTGTGTGTGTGTGTGTGTGTGTGTGTGTGTGTGTGTGTGTGTGTGTGTGTGTGTGTGTGTGTGTGTGTGTGTGGATACAGAGGGAAGAGAGGGGAAGAGAGAATATGGGAGAGAGAGGTAGGACAGATACAGAAATGAATAGAGAAAGAGAGAGAGAGAGAGAGAAAGCGAGGGAGAGAGAGAGTGCGTGTACACATGGCGATAGAGAGAGAGTGTGTGTGTGTATGTGTGTGCGTGTGTATGTGTGTGTGTGTGTGTGTGCTTATGGCGATAGAGAGAGAAAGAAAATGCGCGGATGTCTTCGCGTGCGTGCGTGTATGTGCATGCGTGCGT